>NC_034593.1:34455749-34462828 GCF_900095145.1 Mus pahari
ACACACACACACACACACACACACACACACACAGAGAGAGAGAGAGAGAGAGAGAGAGAGAGAGCAAGTCATAGAACGAAGAATGTAGAAGACATTTAAAATGAAAATTATCAAATACTGAAACAAGAACTTGGAGAAGATGGAAGTCTAGAAGATGGGAAGATCTCCTAGGCTTCTGGATGGGGAGAATTAATATTATAAAATCATTATAAGTGATCTGTAGACTCAACACAATCCCCATCAAAATACTACCATCACTCTCCACAGAACTAGGAGAAGAGCACTAACAATAACCTAGGAGCACAAAGGATCCTAAACAGCTCTAAGAGCTGAGCAGAAAAACAAAGACGAAGGTAGCACAATACTGCTTTCAAGACATGCATGACCAAAGTTACAAACCCTGGCCTAAATCACACATGTCAAGCAGTTTTAGGGAGCAAGTGAATTACTGAGTGAATGTTTGTTATGGCATGGCCGTGTCAAAGACCTCTGTGGCTCTGACCATAGGAATGGCAAATCCCTATCCAGGGGACACTCTAAGGGATGACATGCCCATCTTCTGGTTGATGTGTAGATGCTTAGAGTATAGAAAATTTCCACTCAGCTTTCTCCCCTACGTTTACAGTCTGAATGCTGCTCCAGGCAGGATTAGTGTAACCTGCCTCCAACCCAGCAGACTACAATAACCCTGACTCTTTGTTTCTCTGTATGTAATAAACCCATCTCCTTGGTCAGCTGTATGCAATAATCTTGGCACTATGTCTTCATCTGATTCTTTGCAAGGGTGGCAAAAACGCATGATGAAAAATAGTGTCATTGTCACCAAATGATACTGGAACAACTGAGTGTCCCCATGGGCACAATGAACAAAAATCAAATCAAAATGGATCAAAAAAAAAAAATCTAGATTTAAGATCCTAAACTCTGAACCTGCTACAGGGAAGCAGAGAAAAATCTTTCAAAATATTTGCACAGGCAGCAGTCTCCTGGATAAAATGTTATGCGGGCAGGCAGCAAAAGCAAGAACTGACCGATAGTATCACATGAACTTGAAACCGCAGGGAAAGGTCGACAGAGTGAAACACATACAGCCATGGAGAAAAGCCTTTTGTTGCTATCCAGAATCCATAGAGAACTAAAAATAAAAAAGTAACACTAACCCCAAGTAATCAAATTTAATAATGGCCAAATGATCCAAATAGATATTCCCCCCCAAAAAAGAAATAGAAGAGGCCAAGGGATGTTATGCAAAAGTGTTTAGTTTCTTTAGCCACCAGGCAAATGCAAATAATGCTTCACTGGTCTCTACAGCAAAGTATGGGCCCTCAGGAATGCTATTTCTCTGAGGAATTATAAAATTGCTGATAGGATGAAGTGGCCATTTCAGGTTGCATATTCCTTATAGTATATGTGTAATTTATACTTTAAATTAGTAAATACCACGTTTGCCTTTCTGGGTCTGGGCTACCTCACTTAGTATGATATTTTTAGTTTCTTCAATTTGCCTGCAAATGTCATGATAAACTTGTTGTCGTTGTTGTTGTTGTTGGTTTTTTTTTTTTGTTTTTTTTTTTGGTTTTCAAGACAGGGTTTCTCTGTGTAGCTCTGGCTGTCCTGGAACGCACGCACTTTGTAGACCAGGCTGGCCTCGAACTCAGAAATCTGCCTGTCCACCTGCCTCTGCCTCCCGAGTGCTGGGATTAAAGGCATACGCCACCACACCCGGCTGATACACTTGATTTTAATAGCTGGGTAATTGGGTAATACTCCATTGTGTAAATGTACCACATTTCTCTATCCATTTTTTACCTGAGGGACATCTAGGTTGTTTCCAGTTTCTGGCTTTTACAAATAAAGCTGCTATGAACATAGTATCCGTGTGTTATGATGGAACCTCTTTTGGGTATATGCCCAGGAGTAGTATAGTTGGGTCTTGAGGTAGAGCTCAGTTTTCTTACATACTGAGTGGCAAATTGATTTCCAAAGTGGTTGTACAAGTTTGTACTCCCACTCCCACCAGAAATGGATGCACCATCTTAGTTTTATGAATGGGATCCCACTAGAATGGAATACATCCTGGTCTCAGTCCTCAGTCCTATTGTAGATTCTTGTGGCTTGTTAATGTCTAGCTCTAAAGCAGTACATTCAGAGTGAGCTGGGGACATGCAGGTTTCATCAGTGGGCTCCCCAGAACAAACAAGCCTGTGTTTGTAGCAATTACCTATGTTTCTACTGTACTAACTACCAACAAGGCCAATAGGGGCTCAGAGAGACTGAACTACCAACCAAAGAGCCTGCATGCGATAGACCAAGGCTCTACCTTCTCAGAGAAGGCAGGGAAGTTAGGGAGGAGGGAGTCTGTGAGGGAGGGACCGGAAGGGAGAGCAGCATATGGGATGCTGAAGCATAGATGAGAAGTACTTAAAGAAATGTTCAATATCTTTAGTCATTAGGGAAATTCAACCCAAAACATCTCTGAGATTTTACCTCACACACATCAGAATAGCTAAGATCAATAAATACAAGGAACAGCACATGTTGGTGAGAATGTGGAGAAATGGGTGGTGGGATTGGAAACTTTGGGAATCAATCTGGTATTTTCTTAGAAATTTGGAAATGATTCTACCTGAAGACCCAGCTAAACATGGATACTAAACAAATTAATTAAGAAAAAAAGAAATTTTATGCTCTAAAAATATTCTGGATTCTTAAATTATCTTCTTTTTGCCAATTGCTTAGGAAAAATAGTGTGTAGGTGATTTTCGCTTAGTATATAAAAAAATTGATTGGTTGAAGTAACAATAAATCTGAGCTATTCATGGCCCTTCCTTTTATGGCCCCATAATGAGGGTCATCAGCTCAGCAGAGGAAGGAAAGCTTTCTGTCATAATAGTTAGTGCTTTGTCTCTGAGGCTCCTTTCTGTGGTTCCAGATGCTGAACTCAGCTTGGATCATGCTGTACAAGTGTTCTACCACTGAGTTATATCTCAGTTTCCATCTTTTATGTTTATTATATTATTGTTATTAATTTATTTCTTTACTTGACATCCCTATTTCAGCTTCTCCTCCCTCCTCCCTTCCCAGTTCCTCCCTCTCACATCATCCCCCATTCCCCTCCCCCTTTCTCCTCAGAGAAAGTTTGGTCTCCCATGGATATCAACTCACCTTGGCATATCAAGTTGCAGTAGGACTAGAAGCTTCTCCTCCTATTGAGCCTAGACATGGTAGCCAAGTTATGGGATAGGTGTCTAAAGGCAGGCAACAAGAGTCAGATACACCCCTGCTCCAGTTCGTAGGAGTCCCCACTTGAAGACCAAGCTCCCATCTCCCACACATCCCCCCCCCCTCTGCCTCCTCTAATTATTTTGTTTCCCCTTCTAAGTGTGGTTCAAGAATCCTTGGACCTTCTTTATTCTTTAACTTCTTTGGGTTTATGGGGTATATCGTGGGAATTCTGTACTTTCTGGCTAATAACTACTTGTCAGTGAGTATATACCATGCATGTTTTTAAAGTCTAGGTTACCTCAATCATGATGATATTTTCTAGTTCCATCTATTTGCTTGCAAAATTCATGATGAGCTTATTTTTAATAGCTGAATAGTATTCCATATGTAAATAGTACCACATTTTCTGTATTCATTCTTCATTTGAGGGACAACTGGGTTATTTCCAGTTTCTGGTTATTATGAATATAGATGCTATGAACATAGAGTAGCATGTTTCCTTGTGACATAGTAGAGTATCCTTTGGGTATTGGCCAGGAGTGGTATAGCTGGGTCTTCAGATACAATTATTTCCAGTTTTCTAAGAAACCACCAGGTTGGTTTTCAAAGTTTCCAATCCCATCACCAATCAAGGAGTGTCCCCCTCTTTCTACATTCTCATCAGCATGTGCTGTTCCTTGTAATTTTTGATCTTAGACATTCTGATGTGTGTGAGGTAGAATCTCAGGGTTGTTTTGATTTGTATTTCCCTAATGACTACAGATATTGAGTATTTTTTAAAGTACTTCTCAGCCATTTGAGGTTTCTCTGTTGAGAATTCTCTATTTAGCTCTTTACCCCATTTTTTAAATTGGGTTATTTGGTTTCTTGGAGTTTAAATTCTTGAGTTCTTTATATATTTTGGATATTAGCCTTTGGTCAGATGTAATGTCAATGAATATCTTTGTCAGTCTCTAGGCTGCTGTTTATCCTCTTGACAGTATTCTTTGCCTTACAGAAACTTTTCAGTTTTATGAGGTTCTATATATCATTTGTTGATCTTAGGCCTAGACCATTAGTGTTCTGTTCAGGAAATTGTCTTTTGTACCAATGTGTCCAAGGCTAAGTCTTACTTTCTCTTCATTAGGTTTAGTGTGTCAAGCTTTCTGTTGAGCTCTTTGATCCACTTGGACTTGAGTTTTGTGAAGGGTGATGAATATGGATGTATTTGCATTTTTTTTTACAGGCAGACATACAGTTAGACCAGCACCATTTGTTGAAGTTTTTTTTCCATTGTGTGGTTTTGGCTTCTTTGTTGAAAATCAAGTGTCCATTTATTTCTGGGCTTTGAATTCTATTCCATTGATAAACCTGTCTGTTTCAGTACCAGTAGCATGCAATTTCTATCACAATTGCTCTATAGTACAACTTAAAGTCAAGGACAGTGATTACTCCAGAAACTCTTTTATTGTTCAGGATTGTTTTGGCTATCCTAGGATTTTTGTGAACTTGAGAATTGCTCCTTCAAGGTCTATAAAAATTCGTGTTGGAATTTTGATGAGGATTGCATTAAATCTGTAGATTGTTTTTGGCAGGATAGCCATTTTCACTCTGTTAATCCTACAGATCATAAGCATTGGAGCTCTTTCCATCTTCTGATATTTTCTTCTATTTCTTTCTTTAGCAACTTGAACTTCTTGTCATATAAGTTTTTCATTGGCTTGGTTAGAGTTACAGCAAGATATTTTATATTTTTTGTGGCTATTGTGAAGGGTATTGTTTCCCTAATTTCTTTCTCTGCCCTATATCCTTTGTATAAAGGATAGCTACTGATTTATTTGAGTTAATTTTATATCCAGCCTCTTTGCTGAATTTTTTATCAGCTGTAAGAGCTCACTGGAGCTCTTTACTGTAGAATTTGTAGGACTGATTATATATACTATCATATTATCCTTGAAAAGTGGTACCTTGATTTCTTCCTTTTCAATCTGTATTCCCTTGATCTCCTTTCTTGTCTTATTGATCTGGCTAGAACATCAAGTTCTGTATTGAATAGGTAGGGAGAGAGTGGGCAGCCTTGTCTTGTCCCTGAATTTAGTAGGATTGCTTTAAGTTTCTCTGCATTTAATTTGATGTTGGCTATTGGTTACTGTACATTGCTTTGATTATATTTATGAATGTGCCTTGAACCCTTGATCTTTAACATAAATGGGTGCTGGATTTTGTCACAGGCTTTTTCAGCATCTAATGAGATGATCATGTGACTTTTTTATTTCAGTTTGTTTATATAGTGGATAATGTTGATGGATTTTTTGTATATTGAACCATCCATGCATTCCTGGGATAAAGCCTACTTGAGAAGATGAATGATATTTTTGATGTTTTCTTGGATTCCATTTGCAAGAATTTTATTGAGAATTTTTTCATCAATGTTCATAAGTGAAATTGGTCTGAAGTTTTCTTTCTGTGTTGAGTCTTTGTGAGGTTTTGCTATAAGGTTAACTGTGGGCTCATAGAATGAATTAGGTAGTGTTCCTTCTGTTTCTATGTTGTGGAATTATTTGCAGAGTACTGTTATTAACTCATTAGACATTCATTATGTTCAGGTTTTCTAATTTTGTGGACTACAAGCGTTCAAAGTAAGACTTAATGCATTTTTGGATTTCCTCAGTTTCTGTTGTTATATCTCATTTCTCATTTTGTTCATTTGGATAGTGTCTCTGTGTCTTTTAGTTTAGCTAAGAGTTTGCCTATCTTGATTTTCTCAAAGAACTAGCTTTTACTTTTGTTGAGTTTTTGTGTTGCTCTCTTTGTTTCTAGTTGACTAATTTCAGCACTGATTTTGACTGTGTGCTGCAGTTTACTCCTTGTGGGTGTGTGTGTGCTCCTTTTTGTTCTAGATCTTTCAGGTATGCTGTCAAATTGCTAGTTTAGGATCTCTCCAATTTATTATGTATGAAGGTCCTAAGTGCTGTGAATTTTACTCTTAGCACTGCTTTCATTGTATACCATAAGTTTTGTTATACCATACCTTCATTTTCATTGAATTCTAGGAAGTCTTTAATTTCTTTATTTCTCCCCGGATCAAGTGATCATTCAAGAGAGAGTTTCCATGAGTACGTGGGCTTTCTGTCGTTTCTGTTGTTGTTGAAGTCCAACCTTAATCCATGGTGATCTGATAGAATTCAAGGGGTTCTTTCAGTCTTCATCTGTTAAGGCTTGCTTCATGTCTGATTATACAATTAATTTTGGAGAAGGTTCTGTGAGGTGCTGAGAAAAAGGTATATTCTTTTGTTTTAGGGTGGAAGATTTTGTAGGTATCTGTTATGTCCATTTGGTTCATCACATCTGTTAGTTTCATTGTTTCTCTGTTTATTTTCTATTTTGATAACCGGTCCATTGGTGAAAGTGGAGTGTTGAAGTCCCCCACTATTATTGGGTGAGGTTCAATGTGTTTTTTGAGCTTTAGTGAAGTTTCTTTGACAAATCTGGGTGCCCTTGCATTTGGGGCATGGATGTTCAGAATTGAGATATCCTCTTGATGAATCATTCCTTTGGTGAGTATGAAATGTCCTTCCCAATCTCTTTTGATAACTTCTGGTCAAATTCTTTAGATATTGGATTAGCTACACCAGCTTTGAGAGGGGATATGGGTTTGCTTGGGAAAACTTTTTCCAGCCCTTTACCCTGAGGTATTGTCTATCTTTGTTACTGAAGTGTTTCTTGTATGCAGCAGAATAATGAATAATGAATAATGAATCCTATATCTAGTTTGTTAGCCTTTGTCTTTTTATTGGTGAATTGAGCCCATTGAAGTTGAAAGATACTAATAACCAATGATAATTATTTTCTGTTATTTTTATGTTGGAGGTGTT
>NC_034593.1:34462928-34465352 GCF_900095145.1 Mus pahari
CACTGGAATGCCAGCTCCACAAGGGCAGGCTTTCAGGTGTTACTGTGTGTGTGTGTGTGTGTGTGTGTGTGTGTGTGTGTGTGTGTGTATGTGTGTGTTTCTCTTCTTGTATTTTCTTGGCTATAGTTACCCTCCTTGTGTTGGAGTTTTCCTTTTAATATCTTCTGTAGGGCTGAATTTTAGAAAGATATTGTTTTAATTTGGTTTTGTCATGGAATATCATGGTTTCTCCATCTATGTGATTGAGAGTTTTACTGGTTGTAGTAGTCCGGGCTGACATCTGTTGTTTCTTAGGTTCTGCAAGACATCTATCCAGGATCTTTTGGCTTTTTATAGTCTCTATTGAGAAGTTAGGTGGAATTCTGATAGGTCTGCCTTTGTATGTTACTTGGCCTTTCTCCCTTGCAGCTCTTAATATTCATTCTTTGTTCTGTACATTTCATATTTTGATTATTATGTGGAGTGAGAATTTTCTTTTCTGGTCCAATTTATTTGATATTATGTAAACTTCTTGTACATTTATAGCCATCCCTTTCTTTAGGTTAGAGAAGTTTTCTTCTATGATTTTGTTGAAGATGCTTTCTGACCCTTTGAATCTTTATCCTTTTCTAGTCCTATGATTCTTAGGTTTGGTCTTTTCATAGTACCCCATATTCCTGTTTTTATTTAGGAACTTTACATTTGCCATTTTCTTTGATCAGTGTATTCATTTCTTCTATGGTATCTTCTACACTTGAGAGTCTCTCTTCCATCTCTTGTATTCTGTTGTTGCTTGCATGTGTAGTTCCTGTTATCTTTCCTATGGTTTTCTATCTCCATGATTACCTCCATTTGTGTTTTCTTTATTACTTCTTGTCTTAGTTAGGATTTTACTGCTGTGAACAGACACCAAGACCAAGGCAACTCTTATAAGAACAACCTTTAATTGGGACTGGCTTACAGGTTCAGAGAATAAGTCCATTATCGCCAAGGCAGGAGCATGGCAGTATCCAGGTAGGTATGGTACAGGAAGAGATGAGACTTCTACATCTTCATCTGAAGACAACTAAGAGAAAACTGGCTTCCAGGCAGCTATGACAAGAGTCTTAAAGCCCATGCTCACAGTGACATACTTTCTCCAACAAGGTCATACCTATGCCAATAAGACCACACCTCCTAATAGTACCACTCCCTGAGCCAAGCATATTCAAACCACCACACATTTATCTCCATTTTTAGGTCTTGGACTATTTTATTCATTTCCTTTACTTGTTTGTGTTTTCCTGTATTTCTTTTAGGGAAGTATTTAAAACCTCTTTAAAAGCCTCTATCACCTTCAAGAGGTGGTATTTAAAGTCACCATCTTGCTCTTCAGGTGTGTTAGGATATCCAGGGCTTGCCATAATATGTGACCTGGGTTCTGATGGTGCCATATTGTATTGGCTCCTGTTGATGATGTTTTGATGCTTACCTTTTACCATCTAATTGTCTCTGTAGTTGGTGTCCCTGAGTATCCTATGTTGAAGCACATCTTCGGGGAGGCAAGTAGAGCCATGTGTCTCATTTGAGCAGTCATCCTGTTTGTATGTGTCAGTTTAGAGATGGCCTCTTACAGCTCTTGCAGGCAGAGCTGTAGCATGGGATATTACACAAACTGCTCCAGGACCACCACTAGTGTAGGCACATACCGGAAGTCTACCCTGGCTGGATAGAACCCGTGGCGGCTAGGCTTGCTGGGGTCCCTGTAGGTGGGGGGATTTGAGATAAAAGAGCAGGAGTGTCTCACTTGCGCATGTCAGGTTAGAACCAGACTACTGGGGGAAGGGCAGGAAAAGCTATGGAGTTGTGTGTTGTGTGTGTTGCTCCAACTAGAGCAGAAATTTAAATCTTGTATGCCCAGACTATAGACTATGGAGAGACAATATTTTGCCTCTAGGAAGTTCCATGGATAATAAATATTTGGGGATTTATAGGCCATGAAGTCTGTATGGTCATTAAACTATAAATGAGTGTAACTACATTCTACTAAAAGTTTATTTTCAGAAGGGATGGCATGCTAGCTTTAGTTTTCTGACCTCAGTCCTAGGCAGCTGCCTATAAGTCTAGTCCAGAGCATCTAACACTGTCTTCTGGCCACTGTTGATGCTGCACACACACACACACACACACACACACACACACACATACACTCATGCTAAGTGTGAGTGGTGATATAGAGGCAAAAGCAGCTGGATCCCTAGAGCTTTCAGGTCAGCGAACCTAGCTGTTAGTGAGTTCCAGGTCACTGAGAGACCTCATCTCAAAAAAGAATTAAAAATAGTAAAAAAAAAAAAAAATGCCTGAGGAATGACACCTAAGATTGTCCTTTGCCGCCATAGGGAGACTACTACCCACATATACACACAGAGATTTTTCTCTGTGTCTCTCTGTATGTGTATGTCTTTC
>NC_034593.1:34465997-34471502 GCF_900095145.1 Mus pahari
CTCTCTCTCTCTCTCTCATTGTGGTGTCATAAACTTGTCAAAGAAAAGCCTAACTCATTGCAGCAAACACATTCTCTGTTGACAGAGAGCTAACATTTAGTTCCAAGGTTCTTGCAATTATTGTGGTACTCCTGATGCTAAATGAGGCTCCCAGGGATTTCAAAAGTTCTCTTCATCAGCATAAAGCCTGGCTGGGGTGTTTTCTCCTCTTCTTTTTATTTTTTTCTAGAATTTCTATGTAAGAAACTTAACAATTGTGTGACTTTAATCAAACGGATTGTTTAGAAAGGTTTTTCCAATGGGATTTTCTTCTGAACTATTTCAAGATGATAGCCAGCTGGAATCTATTGATGATTTCTGTGTCTCTAAAACAGGGAGGAAACAAAGTGCACTGGAAGGAGAGAGATGGGAGATCAGACCCCCAGCTTCCACATACATTTACCAAATGTAATTTTATTCTGGAATGGCCATTGCAAATGAGTATAAAACTGCTCACAGGGGTTGGCAGGATGGCTCAGCAGGTAAGGATGTGTACTGTTCTTGCAGCGTTTGGCTTCAGAGTTCAACTGAGGCAGCTCACAAAGCTCTATAACTAACTCCACTTCCAGGGGATCCAACATCCTCCTCAGGCATCTTGGGGCACTGCACTCAAATGCACACATAGACACATATAAATAACTTTAAAAAATAAAATAAATGAAAATTTGAGATAAATTTTAAAAGCTAGAGTACAGACACATTTTTAAAAACCACTTATGAGACGGAAGATGTTGGAGGAAGCTTCACCGTGGCTTTTATTTTCAGTGACACTGATGACAAGTTAGAACCCCTTTTGACTTAATGTCAAATAGGTTCTCATAAAAGAGTATTTTTATCTGTAAAATGCAGCCTAAAACAATGATGTCACAATATTCTACCCTCAGCAACCTGGTGCCATATCACAGCAGTACCAACAATATTTGCATATCACTAAACATAGCTGAGAGTTCTGAAACATAATCTCAAATTATTACTCTCTCACTGCAGGACATTTATGCATCAGGCGTTTTGGTTTGGACCATTTCAATAATTTTTAATCTTATGGCTATATAATCACAGCAAAGCTTGATGACACCTTTTCATCTGGCTTGATGGACAGAGAAGGGAGCACTGGCTTGATGGACAGAGAAGGGAGCACTGGCTTGATGGACAGAAGGGAGCACTGGCTTGATGGACAGAAGGGGAGCACGAGGCAGGATGGGGCATGCTTTAGGCTGACTTCAGATACTCAGAAGTCAGAACAAAGCTATCAAAGGGGCCACAGAGATAAATTATTGGGTAAAAGTGCCAAGTCTAACATTGTAAGATCAATCCTTAGGACAGACATGGTGGAAGAAAAGAACCAACTTATCAATCTGTCCACTGACCCCCCCCCCCACACACACACAACCATGACCTAGCATGCACATGTGTGCACACGCCAAGACATATGCACACACATATGAATTGATAAAAAAGAAACAAAGATGTCTACATACACCAACCAAGTCTTTACCTCAAACGATACGTTTAAAACAGATGGCTATCTTCAATTGCTTCTGATAATTACGCAGATGCCCCATCTTAGTGAGCATTTCTCCCTATCCCACTTTAGTGATAACTCCTAATGTCCAGCCTACACTGATGTCTTTACCTCATCACTGCTTCTTTCATTTCCCAGGTTGTCTGTCTTTGACTGGTTCTTCTCCTTCTGAGTTTTGTCTGTGTGGGATCATGTACCCTGCAGTCTCACGGTTACCACAATCCCTCCATCAATCCCTCCCTCCAGCAATAGTTCCTTAGTTATCTCTCCCTACATAGCACTTCCATGCCTATTCTCTTCCATGGATCTTTTGGTGCCATCTGCTGAAACACAGACACAAACATGTATGCAGAAACATATAGACAAACATATACGCACAAACATACACATAAACATATATACACATATACACAGTTTCCTTCAATTCTAAATAATTTTGATTGCTGTATTTACAAAAGACATAATGATCTGCACTAGATCCTCTATATATAGGTTAAAACTTTTAGCTGAATATTTTTATCATCCTCTTGACTGTGAGAATGAGTGAGTCTCTGAATCTTGTGCCTGTTCTCGGGACCCTTTTCCTCCTATTGTATTGCCATGTCCAACTTTAATATGATAGTTTTTCCTTCATCTTATTATATTTTATTTTGCCCAAAACAACCTAATAAACTCATTGAAAAGAATACTGCAGTTTCTTTCTCCAGTTCTGTTTTCTGTCCAATATAGATTCCTATGTTGCTGAAATGCAATAGATCATAAGTTGTTACAAAAGTACAATGTGTCAATTAAAACATTGTTTCATTGGTCTTTGTGTTGTCAAGAACCATCTGTGATGCAACTCTGCAGTTACTTTGGAATTCTGTTATATCCATTCTTCTTTCCTTGAGGCCTTTGAAGAGAAAAATCATTAATTACATACTTAGTCTTTATATACTCAGTCTTCATTTCTCTAGTTACATATGCTATTATCATACCTTCAGATAACAGCCAAGGGACAGAAATATATCAGGTCTTTGATAAAGAAAGTTTATGTTCAGACAAATTTTACAAATATATAATATCTTTTGTAGAGTGTTTTCAGTGTTCATGTTTTAACTAGAAAGACAGCTTCATTTATTTACCTTCTTTCCATTGATGTGTGGCTCTATGTGTGTGTGTGCAGGTTTCTGCTGGGTCCTATGGAGGATGATGGAAGACAGCATTGAAACTCTTAGAGTCGGAGGTACAATCTTTTGAGATATAGCCCTGATGCTGAAAACTGATCTAGAGATAGTGTTTTATCACAGCAATAGAAAAGTAAATGACAAACCAGTCCTAAAATGAGCTTTTCCATCCAGCCTTTCATAAATCTTCCACTCACGGTACCTTGGGTTGATTATTTCCCTGAAAATGGTGAAATGATTTCATTAGTCAGGAATGATCCTTTCACATCAGACTCTGTTACTGTGGCAGCTTCAATGAGAACTGTCCCCAAAGTCTCTGGAATCTGAACATTTGCTTCCCAGCTGAAAGTGCTATTTGGGGAGATTTAAAAGGTGTGTGACCTTGTAGAAGGAAGTTTGTCACAGAAGGCAGGCTTTGAGAGCTTAAAGCCTTGTCCGAGTTCCAGTTTATTCTCTCTGCTTTTTGCTTCCAGCTAGAACTGTGAACTCTCAACTTCCTGCTTTTATAGCCATGCCTGCTACTTGCTGCCATGATGTCTCTCCATGATGGACTTTTATCCATTTGCAACTATAAACTTAAATAACCTTTCTTATATAATTAATGTTGGTCATGGTGCTTTGTCACAGCAACAGCATAGTAACTGTGGTGGTTTCAATGAGAATTTTCCCATAGTCTCAGGCATCTTAACATTTGGTTCCCAGTTGATAGCACTGTTTGGAAAGGTTTAGGAGGGGTGATCTTGCTGAGCAAGTTTGTCACTGGGGGCAGGCTGTCCCGTCCACCAAGGCTAGACAGGAAAAATAAAATCAGCTGGAACACAAGACCATCTATTCTGCTCCTTGTTAAGAGCCCTCAGAGCAGAAATATGGAAACCATTCAAATAATACACTTCTTTTACTTGCACAGTGCCTGTACTCATTTAGTTATGGTATAGTTTTGGATGCTGGAGGCCAAAGACCAGAGATTATGACATAAATGCTTCAGGGATGTCTTCATAGTTCCTCTCCCAGTAAAGACAAAAAGGCTAGAGGCTATTCAGGAGCCACATGGGATGGTATATGTTCAGACTTGAGTTTTTATATGTGAATGGGCATTTCCATGTAATTGTGGAGCACTGTTCAAAGGTGAAAACATTTGTTTTAAGGTAGATTGATTATTCAGTACTACCCTTATCTGTAAATGAAAAGCATCTCTTTTTCTCCCTGTGGTATTTTAGAATTTTAATCTGTTCAGAAGCAAAGGCAGTGTTTGCCTGCTTCTGTGCCTGCACAGAAAAGGCCTATAGATACCAGCTGCTCCTAGGAGAAGGCCTCTTCTCAGAAAACTGCATCACTAACTCTCACTAAGCTGACACCGTGACACCAAAACCAAACCATATCAGCCATGGCGCAGGCTAGTAACACAGAAAGGTGCAAAACCAAATGCAGCCAAATGAAACTAAGGCCCCTATGCCAGCTTCTGTTCCAATACAGAGCAATGCTTCATCAGATCTGCTTCTCGTTTCCAGGCCACTGAAGTGCACAGAGCACGTGTCTCTATAATGAAACGATTCTGAGGGGTGGAGTTTCTAGTAGTCGTGTTATTTTAACTAGTCAAAATCACAAGGGAAGTGGTTTGTCTCTTCCTTCTTAACTGACAGATACTCAGCCACCTCCATAGCATTCTGAAGCTGAGTACCCAGCTATGGCCTGCACTGGCCCAAGTTTCTCTTCATTTTTCTCTTTGGCTCATGGACTTCTGGACAGCATACTGCTCATTAAAAACTCCTCCCAAGACTGGACAGGAAAAATAAAATGTGCTGGAACAGAGGACCATTTATTCTGCTCCTTGTTAAGAGTCCTCAGAGCAGGGGATATGGAAACCATTCATTACATTGAGGCTCTTGGACTAAGAGAAGATGTCAATTATCCGTGCATCTCTGGCTCCCAATACCATGGATAATTGAGAGCTGGACTCACTACTGAACACCCCTGCTACATCAATCTGCTTACCTCTTGCTTAATTTACTTCTGCTCTTCCCACCACCACCACCACCACCACCCCAGAGAATATAATACCACCTTCTAAATTCTACATTTTGTGAACATGAAGTCAGAAACCTTCCTAAAAAATTGTTTCAAACTAGGTAGTCTAAACAACTCTGGCATGCATTCTAGGCCTGCCAGGCTGGTTGAAAAAAACACAATAATAAACAAAACCTGAGTTGTGTATTTCTGGTGGATTCTATATGGCACTTAGTTTTTCACGCGGAGCATATTAAGTGATAGTCTGCAGAGAAGAAGGAAAATTAAGCCTGTTAGATCTTATAAATTTAATAAGCTCTAACTACTCAGATTGTGATGTGATATTTTGAGACTATTAAATTGGATTATTTTTCCTTCTTTGTTATATATGAGATATATTGAGTTTTAATTTTAATTTCAAACACGAGGAATTCAAAGCCAGTGCGATGAAACTGAAACCTTCTCTGGAGAGGAGACTGGAGTTTTCTACACACAGATATTAGACCGTTACGCTCCTTCATGACGTTTTAATTATGGAGAATAAAAGAGATTTGAAAGGAATCTAGGGTGGTTTATAAAGAGAGCAAAAGTTCACTTGGGGAAAGGAAAAATGTGTTTCTACAAACATAAAAGACATAGATCTAAAACTCCACAGTTACTGAGTAGAGGGTAGTGAGCTAACATTGTAAGATCCGTGTGAGTCTGGCCAGCCCCGTATGCCGTCATCCCTCATAATACTGAACAAAGACCGAGAGAGAGAGAGAGAGAGAGAGA
>NC_034593.1:34471515-34487634 GCF_900095145.1 Mus pahari
AGAGACAGAGACAGAAAAGAATTAAGACTTAAAATAAAATGTAAAGTTATTCTGTTCATCCATCCAACAATTATGACCTTAAAATCTAAACACTGAGTCTAAAGTACAATATTTTCCATGTTTGCATCAAGATCCAGAGAAATAATAGTGAAATAAAATATGTTTTCACATTGAATCACAAACTCAAATACTAACAACTCTTGAGTCATGGGGGGGGGGCGCTAGGGGTAAGGAGGGTTATCACTGAAACTACTTAACCTTCCTGCAAAAGATTTCTACTATTCCTTCCAAGGTTCATAGTAGCAAATCCTAATGTAATAAATTTGCTTTAACTGAAAAAATGTATAAGAAAACAGGTTTCTTTTAAAAATCTCTCTGGTTTCATTACAACCATGATAAAGACCATTAACTACCAGCTTGGGTGATCAGTGGTAAAGACACTAAATTCTTTTCAACAGTTCTTTCATCAGCTGCATAAGCAGATATATTCCTCAACTGAAGGATTCTCTCATAGTCCTGTATTCCCACAAGCCCCAGCTCTGAGGTCTTCACATTAGGAACTGAGATATAACAAAAGATGCTACCTGGAGATATGTCACTTAGATATCCAGATTATTTTGATTATTTTAAGGTAATTAAAAGAGACACAGACACAAGAAGAGCCCCTGTTCTCCGTCATTTACCTAAAACCAGAGCAACAAATCTGTTCATGTGTTCCTCTTCAGTCTCTGAGGAACCCACATAAGCTGATCCTGGTAAACTCGAGACTCCTCAACCAAAGAAGGTAGGCGGAGAATCTATGTGACATTGTTCTATCTAGCTCTTCTCTTCATTCAGTTCCCTCTTAATTTTACCTTTCCAAAATTTGTCACCTGTGGCAGTTGTGTTTCTCATCACTGTGACAAAATTTCTGACAGAGGCACCTTGGATGGGAAAGCTGGTAGCAAAGGCATGTCGGTCCATTGCAGCAGGGAGGAGTGGCTGGGGACAGGATAGTGGGATCTTGTGGCAGTGAGTTTCCTATATAACAGACCAGGAAGAAGAAAACAGCAGATAAAAATCAGAGTGTTCAAATGAGAAATGTCCTCATGCTCATGAGCATTTAAGCACTTTGACCCCAGAGTATGACACTTTTGGGGCAAGTTTAGTAGATACAGCCTTGCTAGAAGAAGTATGTCACTGGAGCCTTCTGCCACCATACCTGTCACTTGTTGCCATGGTTCCCTGATGTCTTAGTTAGCATTTCTATTGCATCAAGGAAACACCATGACCAAAAACATGTTAGGGAGGAAAGAATTTATTTGGCTTAGATGTCCACATTATAGCCCATCGTTGAAGGAAGTCAGGACAGGAATTCAAAACATGGCAGGAATCTGGAAGCAAGACATGATACAAAGGCCATGGATGGATACTGCTTACTGGCTTGTCCATCATGGCTTGCTCAGCCTGCTTTCTTAAAGAACCCAGAACCATTAGCGCAAGGACAACAGCATTCACAATGGGTTGCTCACTCTCTGCCCCATAAATCACTAAGAAAATACCCCACAGATGGATCTTATGGAGGTATTTGCTCATTCCTTTCAAATAACTTTAGTTTGCATTATTTCGACATAAAACTGTTTAGCAAACCCGCAATGACTGACTCATTCTTTTGGAGCCATAAGCCCAAGTAAACTCTTTCTTACATATGTTGAGTTGGCCATGGTGTTTTATTACAACATAAAATTATTAATGAAGAAGATCAGGTGAAATCTTCTGAGGGTTACTGTTAGTGACTTTTTCCACCAGAAAGATGTCACCCATAAACTCTACATATAATCTTATACATAGATCATAGGCTGGGAAACCAGTACTCAAAACATGAGCCAATAGGAGACATTTTATGTGGAAGCCAGGACACCATCTGTCATGCTAAAAGTCTTTTCCCTTTGTCTTGTCATTTATGTGCACATTTTGGTGCTCTCTGTTAAGCTTCCACATAAACCAAAGATCTAAACCCCTCATCAAGTTACTAGTCACTAAGCACTCCCGTGTGTTTACTCAGTGCACATGCTAACAAACTTGTTTGTTTTTCACAGTTTTATAGGCCCCAGCCCTGTAATAAAGCTCCTACAGATAGAAAGAAAAGCAAATCTTTCCTCTTCTTCCTAGCTTTCAAGCTTATAGCAAAATTAAAACAGAAATGCCTACTCACAATTGAATCTATGGCGATGGTTGGACCATCCTTACTGTCCCACTTGCTCACAGCCTCCAAGTATTTGTAAAGGACTTCACATTATGTCTTAAATAGGCTTTCACAGAATGACATAGATTATTTAGTATGAAACTCTGTGTCAATGCATTTGATTCAGGGATAGTACATTTTTATGAATTTTAAAGTTTTGTGACTATAGAATTATCAATACTTATCAGCCACTAGCCACCCATGGTTATCAAGCACTTGAAAATAGACAAGTTCCAACTGGGAAACACTATAAGTATAAAATACATATATTTCAAATGATTGGTATGAAAAGTGAGAATGTAAAAGTTCTAATTATTAAATGTTACATTCATTACACATTGATCATTTAAAACTCCCAGTTTGACAGCCATCGTGGTGGGAAAACATGTAGAAGGAGCATGAGGTAGATGGATGAATTGCATCCATAGTCAAGAAGCAGAGAGGGAACAATTGCTTGTGCTCAGCTCACTATTGTATCTAACCTGGGGCCCTAGGTGAAGGCCCCATTAGTGTGTAAGGTGATCCAACCTTACCTCATTTAAGCCTCTCCAGAAACACACCTGGGAATATTCCTAGAAGGGTATCATTTAGGTGACTGAAAATCCTACCAAGGGACAATTGAGATCAACTGTGATACCTGGAAAATATAACCATTTTGATTTTAAAAGCAAGTGGCTAAGCATTCCTATAACCTAGATAATAGATTCTCCCATAAATTCTTAGCTTTCTGGGTTATTCTTTAATCCACAACAAGAAAAATTAATCCACTAAATCCTAACACAACAATTTGATATACTTTGATCAAAAAAACCTGGAGAGATAGAATGGAGCACTCAATCAGACTTGGACTTAAGCAGCCAGTTGTTAGTAAGCTTGTTTTAACTCAGGGCTAACTTCTCAGACATATATCACATGTGACTAAGAATGTGGAAGAGATCTACTCAGACAATAGAGCCTCTAGTTCAGCACATACTGCACAAAATCAAAAGCTCATAACTCACTATCAATATGTCAGGCACAAACATCTGCAGTAGGTAAACTAACGTTGGTAAAAAGATTTTACAATATTATTAGACATGTGTAGTTTCCATTACTGGCTATTTCATTTGGTAAGCACTCAGATAGCTGAGTGAAAATCTGACTGATCTCCACAGGGTAAGTCCTTTCCATACTGTTGGGATAGATTCAATGAACCACACATTTTGTGCTGAATCCCATATGTTCTTTTAAATGTCATCATCCAACTTTCTAATATTCCCTGTTCCATCGTGTTCCTTCTAGACCCAGAGAGACAACCACTGGTCACTACCCTGAAATTAATGTCTACTTTATGCCATTTCTTCTTCATCAAATTTTTTTTGTTTTTTGTTTTTTTACATTTTCAATGTATTGATTATTATTTTCTTTATTTACATTTCAAATGCTATCCCGAAAGTTCCCTATACCCCCCCCCCACCCTCTCCCCTACCCACCCACTCCCACTACTTGGCCCTGGCCTTCCCCTGTGCTGGGTCATATAAAGTTTACAAGACCAAGGGGCCTCTCTTCCCAATGATGGCCGATTAGGCCATCTTCTGCTACATATGCAGCTAGAGACTCGAGCTCAGGGGGTACTGGTTAGTTCATATTGTTGTTGCACCTACAGGGTTGCAGCCCCCTACAGCTCCTTGGGCACTTTCTCTCGGTCCTCCATTGGGGGCCTTGTGTTCCATCCAATAGCTGACTTAAAGGGCCAGCAAATATCTTCAACAAAATTATAGAAGAAAACTTCCTGAAACATCAAAATTTTAATAGCCAAATTAACTCCTTAGACACTTGTCCTCTTGAAATATCTTCCTTCACCAACATCTTTCCAGGACCTCCCAGAATGAAGCTATCAAAGTGCCAACAGACTGTGGCTCTGCCTAGCCAAGAGTCAGACCCAGGGTTTTTCTTCCTTTGAAATCTCAGAGGTAGATGTTATCACAACAATGGAAGATGGTGTGAAATGTGAGTCACATGTATACTTCACTCCTTCAGACATCCTTGAGTTGGTGCAATCTAACCAACTCAAGAATACCATGAACTAGAGGGAAAGTAGATGGGGAGGGGGTGGGAGTTGAGGGAAACATGATCTGGTATTGGGAGAGAGAAAAGGACTGAAGCCCTGAGGGCCATCAGGAAGAATATAAACAGGCAACCTTAGGAAATTGGATGTTGGGGGACCCACCAGAATGCACCAGAGACCTGGGAAGTGAGAGATTCCCAGGACTCAAAGGGAGGGACCTTAGATGAAATGCCTGACAGTAGAGTGAGGAATTTTATAGAGCCCACCTCCATCAGGAAGACAGGATATCAAGTGAGAGATGGGGTTGCCATCCCACAGTCACATTTCTGACCCTTAATTGTTCCTGTCTGAATGAATTACAGGGATGGAAAAGGAGAGGAGCCTGAGGAAAAGAAGGTCCAGTGACAGGCCCAAAGTTGGATCCAGCTCAAGGGGAGGTCCCAAAGCCTGACACTAGTACTGAGGCTATGGAGTGCTCACAAAAAGGGACCTAGCATGACTACCCTCTGAAAGACCCAACAAGTAGCTCAAAGAGTCAGATGCAAATATTTGCACCCAACCAATGGACAGAAGCAGCTGAATTGTTGTTAAATTATGGAAGGCTAAAAAAAGCTGAGGAGAAGGGCCATCCTGTAGGAGGACCAGCAGTCTCAATCAATATGGACCCCCAAGATCTCTCAAACACTAGACCACCAAACAGACAGCATACACCAGCTGGTATGAGGCCCCCAACACACATACAGTAGACTTTCCAGGTCTGTGTTCATTCAGAGATGATGCACCTAACCCTCAAGAGATTGGAGGCCCCAGGGAGTTTAGAGGTTAGGTGTGGTGGGGGGTGGGGGCATCTACGTAGAGACAGAGTGGGGTGGGGAGGAGGTGTGGGATGTGGAGCAGACAGAGGGTAGATGGGGGGGGGATGAGATGGAATATGGAGTGTAAAAATAAAAGTAAAATAAAATTTAAAAAATTAAAAATTTTAAAAAGATATAATAAAGATGAGATAAAAAAAAAACAGTCACATAGTAACTTGGTGCTCTCAACAATTCATTGCTTTTAATAGTGATAATTCTTCCACACCAACATGTCTTTGTTCAGGAATGATCAACATTATGGCAGTCCTGTTCAGATGTGCTAAGGATGTATATGATGTGTTCATCCACTGCCTGCTTCCATCATCAGATACCATGGAGCAATAATTCAACCCACACAGCTACTTCACACCACACTCTGAACTTGATTTGAATTCTGCTATTTCTCTAGGTCCCATCCAAAACTTTGGAGCTTCCAAAGCACTGGTCCAGTGATTTATGCAGGCCCTGAGTACATTGTCACTATTACAGCAAGAAGACGTCTCACTTTGGATCCCTGACCAGGATTTTAAAGGTCTAAATTAGAAGTTACTCTAGTTGCTTTGATAAGACATATGTATGTTAAATGGTAGAAAATAAATGCTACAATACTACTCAGGGTACACAATATCAGGGAACTAGTCAAATAGATATTGATCTTGCCCATGGCAGGATATGTTTTCCAAGTTAAGGAAAATTGTTATAGGGCCTAGAGAAATTGTTCAGCACTTAAGAACTTAGCACTGCTCCAACAGAGGATTGGATGGCTTGCAACTGACTATAACTTCAGTTCTAAAGGATTCCTTACCCTTTTCTGGCCTCTGAGGATAATTGAATTTACAAATACAAAATCTACTTAGAAACACATGCATACACATAATTTAAAATAAAAAAATAATTTTTTAAATTAAAGGGAGTTTATTGTACTTGTAAGCCCCACACTAAGGGAGAGGTCCTAGAATGGGTTAGCTACAATTGAAAGTAATGCCTATCTGCTACTACTATGTGACTTAACATCAGTTTCAAGACCTAGGAGAAGAACTATATTTTTCTCATTGCAATAGAGAAATGATTTCTATAATAATTTATGGTTACTTATCTATTCAGTTATATAGATTTTTCTATATAAAAAGTCAAGCAATTGCTTATAGGCTATCCATCTTTCAGTGTGTGTCGATGACCTCTGAGAGACATAGTCCCTTGCTTGCTGTCATGGTCTTAGAGGCCACTGTGGTATTTATGTCCACCTGGTCCCTTCCATCTTTCATTTATACTTCAATTATCCTCAGTCACACTTGGGTCCTCAGGTCCACAGACATATATGTTATCATCATGGTCTCTATGACACAGCTTCACAAAGCCATTAGAGGCTTTCTACTGCTCAAGCAGCCTCAAGGTTTGTTCCCATGGTTCATTCTCCTAGCTCCCTCAAAACACCTTAGCTAGATCCATTAGATGCTGGTCTACTATTCACAACTCAAGCCATGGTAGGATGCCATTTAATAATCCCAGCAAAGAGAATCAATGAGGAGAATCAGGGACATACCTGGGAAAGGAAGCTGTCCATCATCCTATGTGTTACCTAACATGTGCCCTATGAAGTTGGTCTCTAGGCAATGTTTCTGTTGTTGTTGTTGTGTTTTTGCTGAAAACTATTTTTTCATACAATGTATTTTGATTGTGTTTTTCCCCTTCCTCCAGTTTTATCCAGATCTTCCTCCACCTCCCTATTCTAACAAAGAGGGGAAGGAGAGGATGAAGGCCATGGGGAGAAAGGGGGAAAGAGAGGATGGAGAGATGCAGAGAATCATGGAGAGACAGAGAAAAAGAGAAAGAAGGAGGGAGAAAGAGGGACTGACTTCAGACCCAGAGGTATTAAGTAAAATTAAGTCATAAAATTTCCTAACCCAGACGTTCAGATGTGCTGACCCCAGCTCACAAGGCTCTACAGATTCCCCATAAGAGTCCTTTCCTAAGTGCAGGAACAATTCCAGTCCTCTTAATTCATATTGTCACAATTAATAGTCCACTCTTGGCCCTGTTCCTCAGCATAATCTGTTTCCTTGCTTCTAGAAAAATGAATGTCTTTAAAGGGCACACTAGAGAACTTGTGACTTTCTTACTCTTATCTGAAGACAATATTTGGATGACCTGAGTCTGTGAGTCCCAGTCCCTTCCTTCAGGACTTACAAACACCCCACTACATTACATCACCATTAGCAATGGCCACACAGAGGTCAAGTAGACAGTGAGGAATCAGCAGGAGTTGTTCCTTCTCCTGTTTGCCTCTTCCCAGTCTACCACAGGCATCATAATCAAACCTGTGATATCATGCAGTACCAAATATTGTTCCCACCTCTCATTTGTAAGTCACTTCTGTGCTGCTGGCTGGTAGATCAGAAACCTTAAGTAGGTTCTAAACCCAGGGTTTTTCTTCTCAAAAACTGTCTAACATTTGGTTTGTCCAAGACCTGAGCCTAGTTTCCGAACTGGAATACAAGTGATTTATTCAACAGATGATCTTAGAAATGAACTCCCCACTCTGTAGGATGAGTAAACACTGAGTCTCCATGTGTTGGACACCATTTTACTTATTACTATATATGTGTTATGGTTATATAATACATTATACATACATATAATACACTATCATATATTTATTTGTTAACTTGGCTCCAACTTTGGAACTGGAGTAATTGCCAAATTGTTCAGAAAGACAGCTATATATGTGATTACAACATCAGCAAAGTAGAGGAAAACAAAAATATAGTTTATCCTCAAAAATTCCATCCAAAAATGTTCTTCTTATTAATAGCACAAATAACAGAGAGGAATGTTTGTATTTTTGTACCTCAAGTGTGGGGTACACAGCCTCGTCTATTGCATTGGGTACCTACAAACATCTTGTCTTGGGTTTCCCTTAAGTGACACAGTCTGTTAGTTTACAGAAGACAGCAAGGATCCCCTCCCTGCCCTGTTAGACAGCTCCACAGTCTCATCATCAACAATTTTAACATCAAATTAAGTCAGTTCATCAGCCCTGTGTTAAACAATGTCTCCTCTGAATATTATAGTAGGCTGCTAACTAACCAGTCAAGCCCTCCCAGGCTGCAGTGCATTGTCTTTGCAGGGACCTTACCCTTTCATCTGATGCAAACACTAAACTGCCACCTCTACTACTCCCCATATCCAGAGCAGGACAGCAGTGGGGGCGGGGGACGGTAGTCAAAAAAGAATTACCACGCAAAAGTTCAGAATTCCCTCCCCTACTATTTTGCTTATTTAAAATAACTTGAAGACTTCATCTTGTTAAGAATCACTTCTAGAGTTAATCCTCCCCAGCACTGACAATAACCATTTTAATTACATGGCTATTAAGTATATATCATGAAGGCATCTCAAAACTAGATACATGAGCTGTACTAACTTCACAATAGAGATTCTCTCAGACCACCTTGAGCACAAATATTACCCTATGCCCCATTGTTCTCCCCCCATTAGTGACGAGGAAACAGAGGTAAGAAACTAGAAGTTAAAGTTTCTGGGAATTCTTGCTTGTAATTATGCTGCTGAATTTCAGAGAAAATATTTAAAAAGTCTTTGCTGAGGTGAATGGAGTGTGAAAGTCGAGACATAGGTCAAGTCAGCAGGGCAAGGCTAGGGAAGCCCTTTGGAGCAATTTGAACTCAATCCAGTCTCCAGCTGGGAAAACCCAATCGCAGCTTCTCAAAGAACTGCAGCCCAACTAGGCCTCCAAAGAACTGCAGCCCGACTAGGCCTCTTGCTGCTCTGTCTATAAAGCTCAACCTGGTCATGAGGCACGTGTAGAAAACATACACACTTCACACTCGTCAAAAATTCCAGCTGCATAAGGCAAAGCCAGACAGACTCTAAAACAGTGCAGAAGGCATCCTTCTACCCATCTGCCAATTGCTCTGCATGTTCCCAGTTTGGAGACAAGACACCTTCAGGCCTTACCTCTCAACCCTCCTTCCCTGCCTCACAGACTAAACACACTGATTGCCAATCAAAACAAACATCTTTACTGACAACCAAGGTCTGCCTGCATAACTCTTTCCTGTAAAAAGAAAAAAAAAAAAAAAAATACAAAAGCCCATTTTGTTCCCTTCGGAATTCCTTCCTCCTCTGCTTCTTGTGAAGGAGAGAACAGGATACTATGCAAAATCAGCTGGCTGCACTCCTGCCTGGGGAACTTCACAAGGGTCTCTGCATGGCCTAAATTTAGGAAGAAGAAAAACCTTGAACTGGGAACCAAAAATCAAAGCGGAAAGCCTGCTTCAACTCCACATTGATCTGGCTTTCAAAAGAACTGCTAGAGAGTGCACATTCCCGCAGCAGCGCTCTCCCGTCGTCATGCGGATCTGAAATTGCTAACAGATACGCAAAACTCCAGGTTTGATCTCATGTCTTGTGCGGCTTTGCTTTTAGCTGCATTCAAATTCCACACTGGAGCTGCCCGTGAAGCTCTAACAAGCTCCCTTCAGAGGCGCAAGTCTCTAGGTTCCCAGCTGCCTGCGTGAGTGAGGAGGCTTCAAATCACAACCTCAAAAGAATGATGTTCAAACAGCAGTACTATCCCAGAATGGGTTTCCAAAACAATCCACTGCTGGGGTTTAATATATCTGCAGAAATTAATCTCGGAAGAGAACTTAGAGGGTCTTGACAGGAGGAGAGAAAGGAGACTAAGTTCGGGCTGTCTTTGGTATTTGCTGGTATTGAACAGTGAGGGATACCTAATTCTGACGGTTATAAAAACATATGGGTCTCATTCCAGAGATATGAGTGTAAGCCTCGCTCCCTGGGACAAAGCTAAGCCAGACTCTATAGTCTCAGGATCTTTGATACATCACTAAGCCCGGGTGTAATGTTCATCTTCAGGGCCAACTTGACAGGATTTGAAGTCACCCAGGAGACCTGGGGGTGAGCTCTTGTAAGGGTACAGAGGGCTAAGGAGAGAAGAAAGGCCCACTCAAGGTGGGCAACTCTAGCCTTCTAACTGGGAGACTGAAGTGAATTAGCATGTGGAAGCCAGGTGAGTACCTGTGTTTTCCATTCTCTGGGTCCTGACTCTGAGCACAATGAGTCCAGCAGCCTCATGCTTGGCTCACCATGAAGGGTTGTATCGCCTCAAACCTAGAGCGAAAATAAACCCTTCACTGGTCTAGCGTTTTATCACATCAACAAGTAACTAAAACTGTGTGAATACTCCAAACCCAGGAATGAAGTTGTTGGAAGACAGTGGGTTTTCTGCTTAATGAAAAATTTAGTAGAAAACTCCTTTCTATTTCTTTTCTATAATTTGTTTTCCATTTTTGCTATTTTTTAACTTATCACATTCCTTTCTGAAGCAGAAAATTGTTAATCTGCTCTAAACTCTCCCACAGGTGTGTGCCTCCTCTACACCTGCCCAATTGTTTTGGGTTCATGAATGAAGCACACACACACACACACACACACACACACACACACACACACACAGCCTTATTTTTTAATATGCCCTAAGCAGCTCAATGGCTGGACCACTCCCTAACTCCACCTGGCTAACAAACCCTCCCCTCTGATATTCCTGAGTTAATACTTACTAAATCTATATCTCATCTTTACTGCCATGGACCCTTCTATGCAGTCCTCCTGGGGCCACTTTTTCCCTGTACCTACATTTAGGCTGTCTCTCCCTCCTGCACCTTTCCACATCTCCTACATCCTCGTCATGCCTGAATCTCCTCTTCCTCCTTCCTCAGTCCCTTTGTTGGAATCCAAAACGTCCCACCTCTGTCTCCCTGCCCAGGCACTGGCCACCAGTAACTTAATTGACCAGTCAAAAACCAACTGGGGACAAGCTTCCTTTAGAACTACATGCAGGACAAGTTTTGGGGTAACATAATTAGCATGAGAACACAAACCACTACACTTTTCTAAATCCTGCCAGATCAATCTCCAGCCCATATAAACTTTTCTTGTCTTGTCTTGTCTTGTCTTGTCTTGTCCTTGCCCTGTCCTGTCCTGTCCTGTCCTGTCCTGCCTTGCCTTGTCCTTGTCCTTGTCCTTGTCCTTGTCCTGTCCTGTCCTGTCCTGTCCTGTCCTGTCCTGTCCTGTCTTGCCTTGTCTTGTCCTGTCCTGTCCTGTCCTGTCCTGTCTTGTCTTGTCTTTTCTTGTCTTGTCTTGTCTTGTCTTGTCTTGTCTTGTCCTTGCCCTGTCCTGTCCTGTCCTGTCCTGTCTTGTCCTTGTCCTTGTCCCTGTCGCTGTCCCTGTCCCTGTCCTGTCCTGTCCTGTCCTGTCTTGTCTTGTCTTGTCTTGTTTTGTCTTAGAAGAGACTGTCTCATAGCTGCTGTCTTCCTCCTTTGGCCCTTACAGCCTTACAGTCTTTATGTCCTTCTGTGATGTTCCCTGAGTCTTAAGTGAAGAAAGAGGTTGGGTATAAATGCTCTAGTTCAGTGGTTCTCAATCTGTGGGACATTACCCTTTTGGGAGTTGAACAACTTTTTCACGAGGGTCACCTAAGACCATTGTAAACATAGATACATTTACATTATAATACATAGCAGTAGCAAAACCACAGTTATGAAGTAGCAACGAGAATAATTTTATGGTTGGGGTCACCACAACATGAGGAACTATATTAAGGGGTCACAACATTAGCAAGACTGAGAGTGGCTGCTCTAGTTGTTTCTGTTTCCATTCTCAGAAGGATGTTTGTGTTCTCAAATTCTTCTGAACTCTGCTACCTAGTGAAGGAAAGATAAATATGTGGTCCCAGTCACATGTACTGAGACAAAAAAAAAAGAAAAAGAAAAAAAAAAAGAAAAAACAGCAGAAAGACCGATCCCACCCAAGGTGTCTTTGAGCGTAGAAGGAAGGGCTTGTGTCCAGTTTCTCATGTCTCTGCTCTTCAAAAGGTTGTGTTTTCCTGAGAAGGTACCTCCCAACTTGTCAATAGTCCTCTGTTCGCTCAGCAGGGGACACCCTGAAAGCTTTTGTCCCCTCAGCTCCTTATTCACCAGTAAGCCTGTGTTTATAAGTTCTCACATGTTGCCACTAGCATTAATTCCAACTTGATGTTGACCTTACTGAAGGCTACTGTGCATTCTGTGCCATCCAGGAGAGCTGAGAATTGGGGAGGAAGAGTGGCAAAGAAAATAGTACAGAAAGGAGAAAAATAAGACGCACAGGGTAAAGGCGTGCTGTCTGCCCTGACTGACAATTGATTCTTGTCAACAACACTAAACATATGTTCATTGTCTCAGCCTTTCCTAACGATTATTAAGAGAGCAATGTCATGTGTGAGGTCAAAAGAAACTAACTGTATTTCTACTTGGCTGATAGATGGCCCATGTACCATCTATAAATTATTTAAATACAACCTACTTTATCTGTCCATTTGCTACAAATGTTATATGAAGGCAATGTTTTCCCATTTAAGAGTAAGATGAACAATAAGTACATCTAATTTTAGCCTAGATATTTAATCTGTTCCAATGTCCACCCATTCACCCATCAGGACCTAAACTTTCAACAGGTCAGTAAAAGATTCCTTTGTCTGAAGGATTTAAGTCTTTCTGATTCTTATATCACATGCAAATCATAAGCTACTTAGGGTTTTATTGACAGAACTTTGGAATGATGAGGAACAAAGAGACACAGCCAAGAGAAGAATGTGGGCTTTCAGACATTCTGTGTGTACTAATAATGATATTTAAACCACCAAGATTTCCATCCATCAGTACTAATTTATTTCAGATTGCTCTGTGGGTCTGCTAATCAAAGCCAGCAAACACATACCGAGAAAAGCCAAAGGGAGAAATGAATTCCATCTCCCTACGTTCGTGTATCAAGAGGTTGGTGAGAAGTCAGGATGAATAAACATGGAGTTGCTCATGCTTTAATTACATAGTTAGTAGAATCATCAGTTATAGGACCAGGCAAGTACCTATAGATGGTTTCTCACAATGTCCTAAAATCTATCCTAAAGTTAGACTCAGATACCAGAAGGTGCCTAAATTCAAGGGCCACTCTCTTGAGTCCTTTACAAGCATTTGTTTTTATCAGAGATGATCAAGAGTTGTAATATTTTGCATTAAAGGAGAGCTGCCTTCTGTGACATGAAGAAAAAAATAGGCACAGAATGAAGACCATTGAAAAGAGAACACGTTTTTACAACTGACCAGTGAAGAAATAAAGAGTAACTTTTAAATTGTATCTGAAGAAAAGCATGCCCACACATTAGCTTTAGTATGAAACAAATAGCAATATACTTGAAAAAAATTTTTTTCTAACAACTTCCTGTATTAGTTACCTATGTGACTATCATAGAATACTGTGACAAAAGCCCAAAAGAGTTTATTAACTTAGCGTATGGTTCCAGAGACATAGAATCCACCATGGCAGGATGAGCAGGAAACTGAACCATCACTTTCATATCCACACATAGGAAGCAAAGAGAGAGAGCAAGCTGGAAGTAAGGCAAAGATATAAACCTTGAAATCCTGTGACTTGGTCCTCTGTCGGGGCTTCATTGTTCCAAATATTCTTTAATCTGCCCAAGTAAAAGCATCAACTGAGGGCCAAGTGTTCAACTATATGAGCCTATTAAGGACATTTCTCATCTAAACCGTAGCAAGAGATCCACACAGTTTGTCTTACATTTTCGGTTTTGTTTTGTTTTAGTTTTTGTTTTTTGTTTGTTTGTTTGTTTGTTTTTTGTTTTTTGTTTTTTGTTTCCAAGAGGGGGAGCAGATTGAGGCTAACTGAAAACAAATTTCTTTTTAAATGACTTACGAAAGAGAGATTGAACAAATGAGCTCTATACTAGGATTATATCTTTAAAGCACAGTTGTAAGAGAAGTTGCCTAGTCCTTAAACTTGGAAACAAAATAAGATCTCTGTCAATATATTCTTTCTTTACACATAGAATACACATATGCAAGCCAATAAGGAACACTTAGTAAAAATTGTAACCAAGCTATATGGTGTATACACTCAAATAACTACTGTAGAGAAAAGGAGAGGCAAAAATTGAGAATAATGATAAAAGAAGAATAAATTTATTTACAAAATAAATCTTGCATTGACCTATGATAGCAGGATCTTAAAACCTAAGAAGTACAACTGTATCAATTGTCTCTGCCAGGAACCAAAGTGGGTAAAACAATAATCGATATGGCTTATACATAAATGTGACAATGTTTAAAATAAAAAAAGACATTGATTAATTAGGTCATTATGAGATACAACCTCAGGCCAACAGATGACCATGCCTGCCTAGGTTTGAGAATCCTACAAAATTTGTTGTAGAAATATATCTTTATTCCACGATTTCTCATGTTGTTTGTGAAAATCAGCACAAACCACAGAAACCAAATCTGGGCTTTGTTCTCCAGTGAGAAGCCGTGTCGGGCATACCCTGACCTAAGTGCTAAGTAGGAAAAGTAGGAAAGCCTGGTGGTGGTTGGAGGAGAAGAAGCACAATACCAAAGGTGATAAAGGGTTTTTAAGCAAGGTCAAAACTGCCTAGGATGTGCTGAGAATGTAGACTGTCATGTGACGTTTCCTGGGGAGATGTGGACAAGCATTTTGTTGAGATAGAGCATCAGTGTCAGACTACAGAGGTTAACCGACCTGGATCTAGCCAGCTGAACCAACAGGCTTGCTGGGTTTATTTCCAGTAGTATGGGTGACTCAAAGTCAGATGTGTCCTGGTGTGTCCCAATGCTGTCTGCATGACTCTTAGGCAACTCTGCTTCCAGCCCTGAGTCTTCTCTTGGCCCGCAATTTTTACTCTTTACCCCTCTGAGAAATCCCTCTGAGCCATCTGAGTTTCCTGAGCTTGTGGGTCTCCAGAACCTGCTTCTTCCTTCTAGTAAGAAATGCTTTGATGAAGAGGACATGGCTAACAACCCTGATGGAAAAGCTTTCATGGAAATAAATTCTTCTATAGTCAGGAAATTAATGGAATTTTATGCCAGTTTCTCAGCTCCTGTCAATGGAGCCTCATGTTGGGTAAAGGCAGAGTACTTAAAGTATTTTCTCTTAGCGTTACTTCTTACAACAGCCACTGAGCACAGAAGGACAGGGATTTCGAGAACATATTATTTAAGGGGTAGAGGTGGCAGTAGTAGAATTATACCTAGGACCTCATGCAAACTTCCCAGATGATCTACCACTCAGCTATATTCCAGTCTTATTTTACTTTCTTCCTGCAAGAAGGTGTCCCTAAGATGCCTACACTGACTTTCAACTTGAAATCCTCCTGCATCAGCTTACACAGTATCTGGGACCATAGTCCTGATACTACATTAGACTTTAAACAAATACTTAAATGCCACTTGTCTATCTTAGACGGGTACCTAAGTGCCAGGAAACAGTGACAGTTATCCTAGCTCTTGTTTTCTTCTAGTATGAAGTCCATACTTTAGCCAGAACTGGAGTCTATGCTCCCTGACTTTAAACCTGATTGGCATATACATAGGTGCTTTAACCCATCAATTGTACCAAAAGGGACACTAGGTACATGGTTGGCCATGAAAAACAGTATAGCTTTCACTTGTCATTTTCTTTCTTTTTTAAAAAAATTATTTATTAGATATTTTCTTCATTTGCATTTCAAATGCTATCGCGAATGTCCCCTATACCCCCCCCTGGCTCCCCTGCCCACCCACTCCCACTTCTTGGCCCTGGCATTCCCCTGTATGGGGCATATAAAGTTTGCAAGACCAAGGGGCCTCTCGTCCCAACGATGGCTGACTAGGCCATCTTCTGCTACATATGCAGCTAGAGACACGAGCTCTGGGGGTACTGTTTAGTTCATATTGCTGTTCCACCTATAGGGTTGCAGACCCCTTCAGCTCCTTGGGTACTTTCTCTAGCTCCTCCATTGGGGAAACTGTCTTCTATCCTATAGATGACTGTGGGCATCCACTTCTATATTTGCCAGGCACTGGCATAGCCTCACAAAAGATAGCTATATCAGTGTCCTTTCA
>NC_034593.1:34494043-34497895 GCF_900095145.1 Mus pahari
AGTGGTCTCCTGTAATTCCTTGAGGGATTTTTGTGCTTCCTCTTTAAGGGCTTCTACTTGTTTATCATTGTTCTCCTGTATTTCTTTGAGTGAGTTATTAATGTCCTTCTTCAAATCTTCTACCACCAACATGAGATATGATTTTAAATCCACATCTTGCTTTTCAGGTGTGTTGGGGTATCCAGGACTTACTGTGGTAGGCATACTGGGTTCTGATGGTGCCCAATGTTCTTGGTTTCTGTTAGTAAGATTCTTACATTTGCCTTTCACCATCTGGAAATCTCTGGTGTTAATGTTCAAGCTGTCTCTGGCTGGAGTTTGTTCCTCCTGTGATTCTGTTAGCCTCTGTCAGCACTCCTGAGAATCCAACTCTCCCCTGTGTCCCTATGGTCAGAGCACTCTCTGCAGGCAAGCTCTCCTCTTACAAGGCATGTGTCCAAGAGTCTGAAGCTCTGATCCTCCTTCTGAGTCCTGGGGTCAGAGCCCTCCCTGTAGGCCAACTCTTCTCCAGTGATCCTGAGGACCTGTGGTGTAGAGATTCCTCCAGAGCCTCAGCTGCCTCCACTGGGGTTCAGCCACTTGTCATTTTCTTTTGTAGAACACCTACTGAGGGATGTCAATATTTAGGAACTCTGCTGCTTCTAAATGAAGGATCTTGGAAATTTTTCATGAAAAGATTACACGGGTAATGACATAGATGACTTAGACCCTATCTCATCCCATCCACAAGCTATCACAATCCATAGAATTCAAAACCTAACAGGAGTGGGTCTCGGAGTGGCTCTTGAGTCTCCTAGTCTCTCACTACAACTACATAAAAGGCTCAGGTTAATGTTGCCTATTCCAGCCACTTTTGGATTCTGTACCACAGACACTGAAGTTTCCTAAAAATTATTTTTGTTGTCTTAAGCCACTAAAGTTTTGGGCTTCTGATGCAGCAGTAGATCACTGATACAGGGGTCTTTCATGGAAGTTGGATCTGAACGAAGAAGGATTCTTTCATGGATAGGTACCTCACCTGTGTACCCTGTGGATAGCTCTAAAGCTGGATAGTAGGAGTCTCATTTACCTCATTTATTGCTGCTATTGTGATTTGCTAATGCTTGTCAATACTTCCAATGTGCTGGGTGCTGTCAGTCATTCCTAACAACCCACTGAAGCTACCCCTTGGCGGGTGAGAAAGTTAAAGCTTGGTGAAGAATTGTGGACCTGCACAGTGGTCATGATAAAGACACCCTGCATTGGTGAACCTCACTTCCAGACACAGCCTTCAAACTCATTCTCTTTACTCTGGACACTCTTTGGGGTTAAGGGAAATGCATAAACTCTTGAAGTGATGATAAAAACTGAAGAAGATCTATAGGAATGACAGCCTGAGACTTGAGGAAGGAAACAGCTCAGCAGGTGAAGTGCTTTACCATGCAAGCATGAGGTCTTGAGTTCAATATCCAGAGCTAACATAAAACAGCTGAGTATGGTAGAGCATGCTCACCGCTCCTTGCTGAGGAGAAGGAAATGGGAAAATGCCTGGGAGGTGGCTGCACAGGCAGGCCAGCTGCATCCATGGGCTTGATGCACACACCCACCCCATTTGTACTTGGACTTGAGGAAAACTTTGCCATTTCTGAACCTGATCTTAATGGGAAGGTTTTGCCATTTCCATGGGTCTGAGGCCTTGGGTCACTGACATGGTTCTGATCATTTTAACAACATACACTCACTCCAGATTTCATCTGCCCTTTACACAGGGTTCCCTTGGCTCCCCACAACACACAGAGCAAAACTGGTGAAAACCAAGCCCATGAAAAATTGTCAGCCTGATGATACTATTTCATGAGCAAAAACAACATTTTCTAGTCCCATAGGAAAAAAATCTAATTAGTGACTCCCAAATTTTAACATACAATTAAACTAAATAGATTCATAGAAACCAGAGCAACTACTTTGGGTCATAAACACCCATCCCAGGGAAGATGGAATTACCAGATAGATGGTAATATTGGGACCTGGGGACTATAACCATGTTAAATCTTATTCTATAATATAATAAACACTGAGTATTCAAAACACTGCTATTGACAAAAGAATGCTATCCTTACTGAAACAAAGGAGATGGAAGGGAAAAAAATGTTTAAATTTTGTCTCCGTCTGTAGAAAGCGCTATATTTAAGTCAACCACTTTAAAATGAAAGAGCTGGCAGCAACCCAACACTGCTCCTTCCTTTCCTGAGGCATCCTAACCATGTGTTTCCCCCAGGGAGAAATCACACCTAAACGCCTTCTCTCTTATAAACCGTTAAGAAGCACCGCTGTGTTTAAACTTCAAGATGGAGTCAGTGGTCTCACTGTGTGTGTGGTAGCTGTGGGTGGGATTGGAGTGTGAAGTCCCCATCAAAATATACAGCAATCAGAACTTTTGTCACTAGTTTGCATGATGGACACCACAGTTCAACACCCTCACCATCACACACACACACACACACACACACACACACACACACACACACGGCATGCTAACAGTTCATAAGCATCACTAGAGTTCACAAAGCCAAAGAGTGTTTTCCCCCCTCTATGTGACATTTGTTGTGTAAATATGAATTCCAAATTCAGGAATAAATGACTGAAGTATAATTTCACTGAAATGTTTTTCTAAATCACATTTCCCTAAGGCTGAATAAGGCTGCTCACAGCTCTGTTGATGGAGTCCTGGAAATGTTTTTGAAAGACACAGCAGTAGGATCAAATTTCTGCCTTTCGATTCTATGTGCTGATCCCAAGATAGAATCCATACAGGTAGATGAAGGAAAATGGAGAGACATGAAAATCCAAGTGGGAAGAAAGAACCAGGCAGAGGCAAACCACAGTCCAAACCTACCACCTTGGAATGAAGGCTATTACTAACCAAACAGAGTCAGTGAGTCTACCTGTGCAGCCTCTAGAAATACCAAGAGTTAGGGCTAAAGATAAGAGGGCTCAGTGGTCTCTCCCAAGCCTGATTCCCCAAAACCTACAGGACATCACCCAAACACCTCTTTCTCTAGGTCCAGGAAACCCCAGAGATCTTCTATAGGAACATGCACACCTGAAACAAACACACAATCACAAACACACACACAGACACACACGATACATAGATAGATAGATAGATAGATAGATAGATAGATAGATAGATAGATATAGAGAGATTTATGAGAGAGAAAAAAATAAATATATGTTAAGTAAAAGAAATAGCATGAATGACCCCTGGAGTGATCATATCTTGATCTGACAATGTCACTGATGTAGGGGAAATTTCCTTATTATGTGTCTTTATTTGTCCCTTACAACTCTGCAACACCTCCCTCCCTCCGTCTGCCTCCCACATTTCTCGCCATCCTTACCTCCCTGGCAGAGTCTATAGCTAACTGATTTCCAAAGTTCCTCTTCTGCATGTTTGTCTGATCACCCAAACTGAATTGAGTGCCACATCGAAGCACTATACACTATTCACATAAAATTAAACGACTCCAGGGAAGGACTTAAATGCCATTCCAATCTAACATTTATAAATGCTACTGGCTCTGTTTCCAATTCCCCCCAACACACACTAGACCTCTGACTTTCATGTGAAAATTAATGGTATTACTTTTCTAGTCCCTCAAGCTGACAGAGTATAAACAAACTTCTCTTTCCATTCCTGCAAGGAAAGATCAAGCTAAAACGGGTCTCATCAGTTCTTCCTTCAAACTCACTTTGGTTTTCTTCTGTCTGTCCCTTCTTTGCCATTCTCACTTCCCAGGGGTTTGGACATTCTCTGCTCATACTAGGCTAACTCAGGAGCCACGTAAGCTAACCCCATATATTTTTCCTTCT
>NC_034593.1:34498229-34499925 GCF_900095145.1 Mus pahari
CCCCTACAACTCCTTGGGCACTTTCTCTAGCTCCTCCATTGGGGGCCCTGTGTTCCATCCAATAGCTGACTGTGAGCATCCACTTCTGTGTTTGCCAGGAACTGGCATAGCCTCACAAGAGACAGCTATATCAGGGTCCCTTCAGCAGAATCTTGCTGGCATATACTTTTATATTTTAAAAATTGAAATGTAATTACATCATCTATCCCTTCCCTTTCCTTCCTCCAACCCCGTCCATGTGGTGTGTGTGTGTGTGTGTGTGTGTGTGTGTGTGTGTGTGTATTTCCATTTCTAATACATAAATACAGTCTTATCAGTCTGTATGTTACTTATATGTATATGATTTCAGGACTGACCACTGGCATTGGATAATCAATTGCAGGAAGCTCTTTCTTAGGGAAGGCAGTCTCTTCCACTCTCAGCATCCCTTGGTTGTCTACAGTTCTTTGTCTGGGTTGAGATGGCTCTTCATTGACTCCAAACTACAGCTGAAAACCCTTCTCCACGTGCCTTCTGGCTCTCCTGCCAGGCTGTGACAATACTCTAGAGGAATGGGGTCCCCCACTGCCTGTGGGAAAGTAAAGTTGAACACCACTTTGGAAGTCACTTTGGCAGTTTCTGAAGAACATAAATATTCTCCCACCTTTGCTCCAGGTTCCATTCTAAATTCTTCCTTGGAGAAGTGAAAGGTTCACACAAAGGTTCGCACATGAACATTCATAGAAACTGCTGGGAATAGCTAAGAACTAGGGGCAGTCAGGATGCTTATCAGCATGTAAATGGAAAGATGGCAGGAAATCTATGCAGTGGAGTGCTGTGTAACAACACGAAGAATGAACTCTTCATGCATCTATAACATAGATGAGTCAAAGAATAAGCCCAAGAGAAAAAAAATCTAGGAAAGTATGTGATTAGAGGAAACTCGTCCTATAATTCAGGTAGAGACTTGGCCTAGCATTCATGAGTACCCAGATTCAATCCCCTTCCTCCTTAACATTGAAAAATGTGTAGAAAATAAATGATAATAGCTGGTGATATGGCTTATTAGGCAAAATGCTCACTGAACAAACATGAAGACCTATGTTCAAGTCCCAGTGGAGCATGGTAACCACATTCATGTCAAGACGTGGCAAGGCAGAGACCCCTGCATCTCTGCAGCTCACTGGCCAGTCAGTCTAGTCTGATTGGCAAACACTCCTCTGGCCTATGCACACACATAGGCAACATCTGTGTGCATGCATACACAGAAGAAATACATAACATGTAATAGCACAAATAATATAAGAGTGGGTCCCTGGGGACAGAGAAGTTGGGGTATATAAAGGTTGCATGAAGAACCATGAGTCCAAGAAACTCTTGGCACAGATGGGCCTGTGCATTGTCTTATTGGAGTTACTGCTCTGACAGTAATATACACATGTTAAATCTTGCCAATCTGTGCATATAAAATGTTCATTGTGTGTTTTGTGTTAGTAATATTTTAATGAGTTTAAAGGAATATTTCAGGATACTTACCTTAAAGAATACCTTCCGTAAATCTAACTGTCAAACTAACTAATCTAACTGTCCAACTAACTCCGGGTTGCATAGCAATGTGCCCTAAACACACATCCCAGACATACTAAGAAAAAAGAGACATAGGCAGAGAAAGAGAGAGAGAGAGAGAGAGAGAGAGAGAGAGAGAGAGAGAGAGAGA
>NC_034593.1:34500020-34513228 GCF_900095145.1 Mus pahari
AGAGAGAGAGAGAGAGAGAGAGAGAGAGAGAGAGAATAAGAAAGAGGGATTTAATAGGATGTTTTAGATCTAAGGATTAACTTGGATGCCCCACAGACTATGGTTTTCTGCTACAGTAGACCTAACCTGAGCTCAGACATGATGTTCCAGTGATGAAATGTATGTAACTACTCTGCTGATTTCCAAACAATACAGTGTTGACTACCAAGTACTTATCTTCTAGATGATATGGTTTCCAAAGTTTAATATTAAGTCAAGGACCACAAGTCTAATAAATGGCTAAAATATAATAAACTCAACCAATTCCTTCATGATCCTCTTCATAATTCCACCATGCTTTCCATTCATTACTTGTTTTCCAGAAAACAATATTTAGAGGCTATCTATCTAGTAGTAATTTGCTTGGATCACTTGACTCCCTTTATGTTGTATCTTGATACAGGACCCTCTCTTCTGAGAAGCAGGCTCAGGGTATTCTGAATATTTATTGTCCAGTGACATGATAAAAATGTTCCCTTTACTAGAAATCCCTATTTGAGATGATGACAGAAGCGGGAGGGTTGGCTCCTACTGTGTATTTTCTCTTTAGAACTCAATCCAATACCACAGGCAATGCCTCTGCTGTCTACCAAACTCAATGTCAGAAGCCCTGAATTTTCTTCTACACAGGGTCATGTAGATTTAATCAGGAGAGGTAGCCACCTTCCCTTAAGCAACACCAAAAAGGAAGAACATGTCACCAACTTAAATAAGTGGGTGTTCGGTGGAATTTAGGAAGCTATTACTCATAGCAGAGAGTTATTTCCATAAAGAGTGCTTTGATGAAATCTCTTACTAAAGTCACTTCGAACTGCAAACAGAAATGCTATTATACACACACACACACACACACACACACACACACACACACCCCAAAATCATTTGTTATTTTATCTTACAATTAAACTCATCTAAATTATCTCCTCTAAACATGAGTCAACATACTAGGCATTCTGATTTCCAAAGTGTAATCAATTCTCAGCAATTTGCAGAGACTTTGTGTGTACTTGAACATTGACATTGATAACACCACTCCAGGACTTCTGTGCTCTGTAACTCTAACTTCAGTTATGAAGCATGAAATACACAGTAAGAACTTTTCTTCTCATTTTATGTTTACCATTTCATGAGACAAAAGTAAAGATCCAACACAAACCACAAAGCAGCAGAGCTGTGTACCAGTGAGTGATGACTTCAACAACCTCGCTTACATTCTTGACACCAGCAACACACTTGGATAGGATGTAGACCTCACAATACAATTTTAGATTCAGATTTCAAATAATTACTTCATGTTCTCCCTCAGGAATCTAGTGAAGGAAACAGGGTTTCAGTATTTCATTAAAATAACAATTTTAAGAATGGGGTAAGAGGGACAAATTAACACCAATGGAGAGAGAGAAAGAGAGAGAGAGAGAGAGAGAGAGAGAGAGAGAGAGAGAGAGAGAGAGATCTTAAATAAAGTTATGCCTAACCCACCCAAACCAGACAGGAGAAACTTCCTTTTGAATTGTTGGCCAAAGTAGACCATTGTCTCTCCAAACAGTATAGAGTATTGATATAATCTTCAGTTGCATCTCACAGGTTGAAGGTAACTGCCTATTTCTGAAGATACTGTTCACTTAGGACATAGGTATCCCAGCTGTATCCAATTGGAAAGCCCTTTCCTGTAGTCTAGATTTTATGGGTACCAGAAAATACTAAGCAAGCTGCCAGGAGAGGGAAGCAATTAACAATTAATAGTCCTACCCAGCAGCAACAATGAGGAACCAGGACAATGACCAACAGGAAACATATCCATAAAAGTGCAATAAGTGGCCTCCATATGTTAATCGTAAGTGATAGATGTCTAATTGGACTTAAGGCCCACTCAACGGGAGGAAGATTACGACTAGTACTAGAATTCTAGGCAGCTTCCCAGAGCTACTGAGCTCATAGATCTTAAAGGAGAATTTTGCATCACCATTTTGCTTAGACCAGCATAATTTCTTACTACATCTTAAATCTTATCCTTATACCCACAGATAAATATAGCCACCTCCCCTCATCAAAGAGGCTTTTTCTTGACAGCAAATGGAAACCATCACAGAAAACCACAACTGGACACAAGATAGGTATCAACAGATAGTGGGGAGCCCAGTCCCAACTGATATATCTACATCACAGCTCCAAGCATCTAAGGTTCAGAGAACAGTGGAGAAGAGGAGGTAGAAAGACTGTAAGAGCCAGGAGGTCTGCAGTGAAACAAGATCTCCTAGAAACTGGAACAATGGTAGTACCAATAGACATGCTAACCCAGAAGGGGAAAATGTTTACCCTGTCCTCCCCCTACTATGGGCAACTAATGACTACTGGGTCAGGGAGAATTAGCCTCCCTGTGTATGAGTTCACTAACTGGTTGTCCAGTAGAAAGGAGTCATCTCTAGAACCATATACACACAATCAGCAAGAACAAAATCAGTAGGATGTGTTTATATAGTTCGTGTATACAAATGTGTGTGTGTGTGTGTGACAATAATAATCGAAGAAAAATACGCTATTAATTTGAGCACACAAGGCATGGGAGGGTCTAGAGAAAGAAAGGGGAAGGAGCTTTGTGACTCTATTTCAACTAAAATACACAAAAATAAATTTAAAAGAAAAGGACTAATAATTTAAAAAATATATATCTAAATTTCCTCTTGAAAAGAGTATATACAATTGGACTGGGAAAATGGTTCCATGGTTAAGAGTGCTTGCCACTCATCCAGAGGACATCAGTTGGGTTTCTAGGGCACGTGGGAGTCAGGGGATTGCAATTGCATATAACTCTAGCTCCAAGGAAGCTGCTGCTGCTCTCTTTGGGCCTCTTACATGCTAAATGAAAATAAACTTTAAAAATAAGAGTGCCTAATTCAATTTTGGACCTGCTTGCATATGTGCAGAAATATTAAGAGAGGTTTTTTTTTCTATTAGGAAATCTAATAAGAATCAAAGAAATAAATAAAGAGGCTGTATACAGCCTTTGAAGACAGTAGAATAGCCCACGCGGTACAATGTGCTTTGGACTGCCAGATATTTATATTTCAAATACTTTCAAAAATCATATTAGCTTTTGAAAACTCTATTTTATCCACCCAAATCTCACCTACCCCTTGACGACACCAGCCTTCCCAGGGTCTCGGGAGGTGGCCAACTGGAACATTCTCTGGACAATTGGCAGCTGGCATCAATCAGCTCATAAAATCCAACTTGTCAGCTAAAACCAGTAATTTTTCTTAAGCAAGACAATCTGCTAAACAGCTTATGTCTTAAATCTATGAAAAACATTTGCAAAAACACATTTTGTGCTTGCTCTTCCTAAGCTCTGAGGCTGCAGAGGTTTCAAAAACCACTACTCTGGAAATTGTCCCAGCCATCTCTTATCCGCAGACCTCGAGGACATGGTCTAGGTTCCATGGTTAGCAGCAGCCATACGCTGATAGGTGAAATGGGAGCAGATTTCCTTCTTGTGCTGGGGGTGGGGTGTCTTGCTTCATCTTGTACATTTACACAGCACTTGCAACCGACTGCTCAGCCAATCAGTTCATCCTAAGCCAAAAATCATGGCAGTGCAGTCTAACCAACATCGACTAACAGTGGCCCTAGCAAGTTAAAATTTATAGAATTCCATAGAATTGTATAGATTTCCAAGAAACTGCAAAGCTTAGAAAATTAAAAGATCTTGCACAAAGCATACCCCAAGGTTCAGTGCACACAGTAAGATGAGGGGCCTAACTGACCGAGCTCCAACTCTCCCCATTGCTTTTGTTTCCACAGAAGTCCAAGCTACTCCGTAATCATTAGCTCTTCAAGTTACCCAGGACTGTAGAGAGCTGGTCCCCAAAGTGTCATCCACAAACAATGGTTAGATGAATACTCTGGAAGACTTCTTGACATGCAACTAAGTAGAGGAAGGTTTCAGAAAAGATGAAGGTACCTATTCACCACACCTCTGTTTAGTTATCACTGCTTCTCAACACTTCAGGCCACTGATATCAAAGAAGGAAAATATTCCATAGTCCAACATCAATCACTGATGATACTTCTTCTCCCTATCACAGCAAGAACACCGTCAGATCCCCCTCTGACCCTTTCATACAGACTCGAGGGACCACTCGAGGAATCAACACACTATTTTCAGTGTAAGAGCCTCATGAGCGTTGCCCTGTGAACTTGAGTACACCATGTTTTGTATGATCATGAGTAGAAGGGTACATCAGGGATTAAGTTGTGACTCATGTGTCTCGATCTATCCCCCAATGAACTTTATGCATCCCTAGCCTGATGCATTCGGAACATACTCACAGTTTTTCCTCAAAAACCTCTCCTTATCTTTCTACTTCCTTTATTTCAGTAAGTGAAAATACCAGTGGTTCACACATCCCAGGGACACCACATCTGCCTCACCCTCACATCCAACAAATCAACTCCTCCGAGTATTTCATTTCAAATCACTTTCAGATTTATTCTTTGTTCTGGCTGGCACTTCCCCAGTTTAAAGCCTTACCGTCTTTCTTCGAACATGCAGCAGTAGCTTTTCAGCTAAGCTCCTCCGCCAATGGGCTTGCAGGGAGCACATTTGCCTCTCCTGAACCTTTCAGTGAATCCTAATGCAGTGAGTGTGACAGCCTCAAATTACTTAAACATCTTAGATTGCAGCCTGAGGTTCCAGAAATAACTGAAAGCCAAATGCCTTTTAGAATCCAGCCTAGCAAGTAATATAACAGCCCATCCACCACTCTTGACTTCACAAAGTCAAAAACCCAACCACATTCAAGGGATAAGGTTTGGAAAGAATACATGCCAGGGAGTTTGCCGTCACATCTTAAAGCCACCATATCCACCTCTCTTTCATGTTGTACTCAAGAAAAACAGCTACAGATTCCCCAGATGTGCCTTGCGTATGCTGTTTCCCAAATGGAATATATTCCTTCTCTTTTTGGGCAGCCCTTTCTGGTTTCTCCAGGATTATCAAAACACTAATTCAGTGTGATACTTTCACCAGTCTTGCCTACTGGACATGAATCCTAGTGCCTCTCTCATGGACACAGATCACACAGAATTTCATCAAGGTGGGCTATCAGTAGACTGAGGGAAGAACGAGACAACGCTCATTCTTTACAAGCTCCCACGTGGTAATCGTACTGCTGGTCTAACCCATTGCAGAATCAAGAGCCCACTCTAAAAGTTCAGATACTTGGCTGGAGTGTGACAGGGACAGGCTATAAAGAATGCATCTGGGAGTAAAGACATGGTAGACACAGGAGGTAGATTGACAGAATGTATGTATTTCTGGTCTGAGTTAAGGACAAGCTGGGCTCATTCTGGGATGCTCTAGTGTGGAATATCATTTTTCCAGCTGTTCCAAGCTTTGAATGACTCTATTTTAAAAAGCACCCACCTGACCATAATTACTCCATTGTCTAATGGCCAAAAAAGAAAGATTCTTCATCTTGTTTACACTGGTAAAATCTAGTATGTACCAGCTCACCAAATGGTACAAACTGACAAATGATACTTGAAAGTAGACCAGATCATTTCAGAAACACCAAACATGTGAGCTTATCAAGCACACTGGATAGACACACACACACACACACACACACACACACACACACATACACACACACCTGATGTTATCAAAATGTAGAATATCAAGATTGCAATGTGACAGACGAGCTAATTAAGTCACCTGTCCATTTGTCACAAGCCTCAACCAGATAATTGTCTTGTGCTTCTGTGTCTGGAGTCTAGCACAAGCACATTTCTCCTGTCTGTGACACTTAGCCTGTATCCAGGTCTAGCCTCAGAACCTACATTTGCCAACTCTGAGCCTGATTTCCTGTGGTTCATAAGACTTCTCTTTGGTGCCCTGTAGACCCTTCCTTGCACTGTATCAGCTCTGCCTTTGGCCTTAGAACAAACTCTAAGAAACCTACAACCACTTTAACTCTATCTTAGCCATCCAGTAGTCTGTGTGTCTGTTTATTATTATGTGAAGTATGAAATGTGATCTGAGAGTGAATACCAGTTATTAAATTTGGAATAAAAGAACTGTGACTGGCAGCAGCCAGCAAATGAGGGAAATCAAGAATACTTGGCAAACTGAAGTCAATGAAATTGGTTCAGATTGTGAATTTATTGTTACACAGTAAGTTCTGACTCTGTGGAAAGACACAGATATCTTCATCTATGTTGCTGACATAACATGCTCACCAATCCTGGCAGAGGGAAATGTAGGGCTTATGCCCACAAGAAGGAAAGCAAGAAACTGAGCTAAGTGCTAGACAGTCACAAGTACATCTGGAACTGGTGAGAGGGCGTGGTCAAAATGTTTGGGTCCAGTTAGACTCGTAGAGGGAGCCATGGTGGCATACAGGTGAGGTTGATCATCCCTGGTATACTCTTTGAGACCTTTATTCCAGTCTTTGCTGCTCTTTTGTTTGTTTATTTGGTTGGTTTTGGTTTTGGTTTTTTCGAGACATTGTTTCTCTGTGTAGCTCTGGCTGTCCTGGAACTCACTTTGAAGACCAGGCTGGCCTCGAACTCAGTAATCTACCTGCCTCTGCCTCCCAAGTGCTAGAATTAAAGGCGTGCGCCACCACCGCCCAGCAGTCTTTGCTCTTTTAATCTTGAATTTCTTATAGTTGCTTGTCGAGATATAAACTATTCCTTCCATAACCTCTTGAGCACGCACACAGCTATTCTTATTTAAGGAATGGCTTAAAGGCCTGCAAGATGGCTTAGCAAGTATTTTAGCTTCATGTCTTGCTGCAACAAAACACCCTGACCAAAAGCAACTTAGGAGATAAAGATTTCATTAGGCTGACAAATCCAGGTCACAATCTATCACAAAGGGACTCAAGACAGGAATTTGAATTCCACACTTTCTATTCCACATAACCTTACCAGAGTGACCCGGAAAGTTGACTCAGGGCTAAAGAAAGCTTGTGGCTCATGCAGAGGATCCAGTCCCCACATGATGGCTAAAAACCAATTGTAGTACCAGTCACAGGAAAATCTAATGCCCACTTCTAGCCTCCAAGGGCACTGCACACGTGTGGTTCAAAGATACACATGAGACAAAAACAAAACAGACCAAAAACAAAACAAAAACAAAACAAAAAACCCAGACATATAAAATTTTAAAATAATAATAAAAAATTAAAAAGCAACTAACAAACAACATTACCTCCAACCAAGAAACTCAGGTCACAGCCAAAGAAATGTGGCAGAAACCATGGAAGAATATGCTAATTATCTGGCAAGCTTATGCTAAATTAGCTTTCATATATAGCTCAGGACCACCTGCCTAGGGAATGGCACACCCTACAGTGGGCTGGGCCCTTTCACATCAATGAACAATCAAGGCAATCCCCTACAGACATGTCTATAGGCAAATTAATTTCTCAAATGAGATTCTCTTCCCCAACAATCTGAGATTTTATCTGATGAGCAGTTAAATTAACTGATCAAAACTGGTATAGTATTTGTTATACAAGCCTGAAGATCTCAGTTTGATCTCAAGAACCCACAAAAGGATATAAGAAGAGAATTAACTCCATAAAATTGTCTTCTAATCTCTATGCATGGGTTTTGGCATGTGCTCTCCATCCCCCTATTAAAAAAAATCAAACATGTTATAGAGTTTATGATCCCTAGGGGAAAAATAGACTCAATCCAATTACAATTAAAAGATTTATTAATTAGCTCCTAGCAAGATGACAATTTCTGATCAATAAATAACTATGATTAGACTGAGTCTATGGTATTTTCTCAGGGACACACACATACACACACAAAGAAAAAAACCAATGTATTTATACATATTTTTTTCTCTGAGTTCATACATTAATTCTACCACTACCTAATCTATAGTCTTAAGGAGATTATTTAATTTTGTTTTTCTATCAATGCAGATAACAACATAGGATTGTTCATGATTAAAAAGAATATACCTGGAAGCTTCCATTCTGGAAGTTTATGTCCAGATTGTTATTAATATAAGGGACACAGTGTCTAAGAGTTCAGAATTAGAATCAAACTACCAGGGTGAAAACATCTAATTCCTTGACTTCCTAGCTGTGTGAGCTTTAACATAGTGTTATGGAATTAGGGGGAATCTTGTCTGGTGCACCATGTTACTAGGGAAGTTTAAATCTCTTCTCTGGGTTCTTAGTCACATTAATAAAAGAATTTAAGAATAGACTCAGAATGGAGCTTGAGAGCAGCTTTATTAAAATTACAAACTTTATTAACTTTTAAAAGATAAAGAATGTCCTCAAGAACTCTATGTCTCCTGCAGGAGAAAGTCAGAGAAGAAAGCCATGCCATTCACAAGCAGTATGTGATAGAAGGGTTTGGGCAGAGGTTGGGATACTTTCATAGAAAAGAGAAAGTTCAAAACCCAAGGAAATGTGCCCAGGCTTTGACAAAAGAAAGTACAAGAGATAAAAGGAAACGGAGAGAGGCAATTTCTCTCTGAATAATTCAAAAAATTGGTCAGAGATGAGCAGACCCATCCCTAAGTGACTTCGTTAAAGGTAGGGTTTCCGTGAGGGAAACTATATAATCTCATTAAAGGGATGATTATTCCTACCATCTCTTTAGCTTGGATTAAATCAGCATTGCTGGGGAGTGAACTCTACCAGATGATTGGAAGCCTTAGCTGGATTAATTTATATTTGAGGCATCTTGGAATATTAAGCTCAAGGCAAGGCTAAAGTTGTATTCCAGTCTTTAAACCAGAAGGAATTAGCTTTCCTTAATGAGCCTCAACATAAACTCCTAATCAAGGTGCTGAATTCCTTCAAGCCATGGTTATTTCAACTTCAATATATGTGCTAACAACAACAAACTAAAAGAAATATTAAGATAATTGAGATTGTGTCCCCTTGGTATGTAATTGAATACAAGTTACTATAACCATTATCATCTAAAATTTGAACAGTTAAACTGCACAGCAAAGAATGGGTCTGATTACTCTGTTTTACAGTGCATGCCTGGACTACAATCCAGAAGAACTGCTGTCTCTTTCCACTTGTACTCGATAAAGAAATGCATCTCTGGTGGTTTAAAGATGCTTGCCTTTGCCTCCTGTTTATGTCGTTCGACACTGAAACCTATTATGTTTCCTACACTTGTATAATCATTCTTCTGTGTTCTACTGGACTTGGGACTGTCACAAACTTTAAATTCTAATGGAAAGTTTCGCAGTTTCTTCCCATAAAATTGGGCTCCCCTCTTTCTAAGAACTCATGCTAGCTGGTGCTGCAAATGCCCCTCAAAGACATTATGCAGCTTGCTGCTTCTGCATACTGCAGACATTCCCATCTTCATAAAAATCTGCCCCCCGCCACTTTTATGTTTCTGTGTGTTTGAACACAGTGTTCGTTATGTAAGTAATGAGTCCCATGAGCCATAAGGATGGAAGTGCTACAAGTACAAGGGAAGGCACTAATCATATTTGGCAAAACATTGGGCAAGAGAAAATAGTAATAGCCAATGAGATTGGTATTGTGTTTGTGTGGTATGACGTAGGTGGATTTGCCTAGGTCATGTAGGGGCTTAAGTGCAGTTGCTACAATAACAGCTGGGTCTATGGGCGACATTAGGTGGTGGTATTTGGCTAGGACCTGTGGAATCCTCCAAATCTGGCCCTTACCAGCTACCTCTTAGTGGCAGCTTCACCCAGGATTACCAGGTCCAAGAATTGTTATTAACAAGAGACACTCTAGCCCTCAAATCCCACTGTAGAGTCTCAGTGAGATGATTGATCCATCCTCTCCCAGAGGATGTCTGAAAGTGCAAAGCCCAAACCCTAGGACAAATTTTCACTGGATCATCCCACAGAAGAAAAGTTTTTCCTTCAGAAAGGGAAAAGATTCCACAGGAAGAAGGGTGAGACAATACTTTTTGAGTCCCTAAAGGAAGCTTTTCTCTAATGTCCCTCTTAGACCTTCCGCTGGAGTGAGAAAAGGGAAGGATTTTCAAGTTAGCTACTTCCTAAACTCATGGGAAGACTTCCTGCTTTTCCCACATAGGCAGCCATTCTGGGCAAGTTGGACCGGTGTGCTCTCTTCTGATAGAAAGTATGGTGCTGCATTCAGTGTGTGGGACAGGTGAAGCAACAGGTTGAAATGGGTTGGGGGTGGGGTCAGAAAGTTCTCTGAGCTTTCTGGAAGATCTGAGGGGCTGATAATACTGCCATTTGCCTACCACTTTGGATGCTTTTACTTCATAGCTCAGAAAGAAACTGATACCAACTCATGGAAAAATTATACAATTTAATCCAAATATACTGAATGTGTGAGTGCATGGAGGAAAAACAAGAATTAAGTAAAAAGAAATAAGAGAAAAATGAAAAATCCTTAAGAATTGTAAAAGTGTTTGTTTTCACGTGGTGAAAAACTAGACAAGTTCTCTTTTAGTTTTTTATTTTTACTGATTTTTATTTATTTACTTATTTAGTTATCTATTTATGTATTTAGACAGAATAGCTCTATAGTCCAGGCTATTCTTTTTTTTCTTTTTTTTCTTTATTACATATTATCTTTATTTATATTTCAAATTTTATCCCCTTTCCTAGTTTCCCCTCTGAAAATTTCCTATCCCCTCCCCTCTCCCCTGCTCACCAACCCACCCACTCCCACTTCCTGGCCCTGACATTCCCCTATACTGGGGCATAGAACCTTCACAGGACCAAGGACCTCTCCTTCCATTGATGACCAGCTAGGCCATCCTCTGCTACATATGCAACTAGAGCCATGAGTCCCACCATGTGTGCTCTTTGGTTGGTGATTTAATCCCAGGGAGCTCTGGGGGTACTGACAGGTTCATAGTGTTGTTCCTCCTATAGGGTTGCAAACCCCTTCAGTTCCTTGAGTACTTTCTCTAGCTCCTTTTATTGGGGACCCTGTGCTCCGTTCAATGGATGGCTGTGAGTATCCACTTCTATATTTGTCAGGCATTTATCAGAGCCTCTCAGGAGAGAGCTATATCAGGCTCCTGTCAGCAAGCTCTTGTTGGCATCCACAATAGTGTCTGAGTTTGGTAGTTGATTATGGAATGGATCCCCAGGTGGGGCAGTCTCTGGATGGCCTTTCCTTCAGTCTCTGTTCCACACTGTGTCTCTGCAATTCCTTCCATGGGTATTTTGTTCTCCCTTCTAAGAAGGATCGAAGTTTCCACACTTTGGTCTTCCTTCTTGAGTTTCATGTGTTTTGCAAATTGTATCTTGGGTATTCCGGCTTCCACTTATCAGCGAGTGCATATCATGTGTGTTCTTTTGTGAATAGGTTATCTCATTTAGGATGTTATGCTCCAGGTCCATTAATTTGTCTAAGAATTCCATAAATTCATTGTTTTTAATAGCTGCACAATAATCCATTACATAAATATACCATATTTTCTGTATCCATTCTTCTGTTGAGGGACATCTGGGTTTTTTCCAGCTTCTGGCTATTATAAATAAGGCTGCTATGAACATAGTGGAGCATGTATCCTTATTACATGTTGGAGCAACTTCTGGGTATATGCCCAGGAGTGGTATTGCTGTATCCTCAGGTAGTACTATGTAGAATTTTCTGCGGAACCACCAAACTGATTTCCAGAGTGGTTGTACAAGCTTGCAATCCCACCAGCAATGGAGGAGTGTTCCTCTTTCTCCACATCCTCACCAGCATCTGCTGTCACCTGAGTTTTTTATCTTAGCCATTCTGACTGGTGTGAGGTGGAATCTCAGGATTGTTTTGATTTACATTTCCCTGAAGACTAAGGATGTTGAACATTTTTTTAGATGCTTCTCAGCCATTTGTTATTCCTCAGTTGAGATTTTTTGTTTATCTCTGCACCCCATTTTTTAATAGGGTTATCTAGTTTTCTGGAGTCTACTTTCTTGAGTTCTTTGTATATATTGGATATTAGCCCTCTATCAGATTTAGAATTGGTAAAGATCTTTTCCCAATCTGTTGGTTAATTCCAGGGTATTCTTAAACTCACAATCTTTCTGCATCCTCTGTCCAAGCACTGGGATTCCAAGTGTGTACCAACGTGCCCAGACTCTCCCTTTATAAATATATGCTTTAGACCTTAATAGATAAAGCCATGGTCCATCACTGATTTCTTCTTACTTTTTTTTCATATTGCTGTGATAAAATACTTTGACCAAAACAGCTTAATGAAGAAAAGGTTTATTTGGTTTACATTACTCAATGTACATGACCTTACAGTTCATCATGGTAGAGTTAAAAAGGCAGTATGAGCTAGTAGTTCAGAACTTAAGCCTAGGGAATGGTGCCACCCACTTTTAAAGTGGGGCTTGCCACTTTAATGAATCTAATCAAAATAATGTCTACAGATTTGCTCAGAGGCTAGTCTTCTGGGTGATTCTAGAACTTATCAAGTTGACAATCAGAGTTAACCATCTCAACTGATTGACAGGTAACAGAACTTTATGTTGATTACTAAAAAGAAAAAGAAAAGTAGAAGAGGCATGAATGAATGATGTGACACCCTGCCCCTCCCCTATCTTCCCACAAACACCAGCAGATCAAGCACACACCATAACTGTGTCACCTATGGCCTGGTCAATTTCCATGAAGTCCTCCCTCACTAAGAGAGCTCTTTGGAATCATATGTGAATCTTCTGAGGATAACAAATAGAATAATGTAAATACATGGAAATAGAATATATGGATCATAAAAGTAAAAATATGAAAATATAAAAATATGTACTAGACCCTCACTAGTAGTTCCACTTTAGAGAACTAAAGTTCCATTATGAATGGTAGTCAGGACAGGAAATCAAACATGACCTTGGAGGCAGGCACTGAAGAAAGAAAAGAGGTCATGAAGGAATAGTTACTACCTTGTTTAGACTGATTTCTTTCTCCAGCTCTTCAGGGATGGAACTTGCAATAGTAAATCATAGTCAAGAAAATACTCAATGATCTTTTGCCTACTAAACAATCTGATGGAGACATTTTCTCAACTGGAGTTTCCTTTTTCATTTTGACTCTGGTTAGGCTATATTTGGGGGAAGAAAGGAAGAAGGAAAGAAGGAAAGAAAGAAAGAAAGAAAGAAAGAAAGAAAGAAAGAAAGAAAGAAAGAAAGAAAGAAAGAAAGAGAGAGAGAAAGGGGGAGAGGG
>NC_034593.1:34514008-34516639 GCF_900095145.1 Mus pahari
GTGGGTGGTGCCATCTCTGGGCTGGTAGTCTTGGTTCTATAAGAGAGCAGGCTGAGCAAGCCAGGGGAAGCAAGCCAGTAAAGAACATCCCTCCATGGCATCAGCCATGCTTCCTAACCTGCTTGAGTTCCAGTCCTGACTTCCTTGGTGATGAACAGCAGTATGGAAGTGTAAGTCGAATAAACCCTTTCCTGCCCAACTTGCTTCTTGGTCATGATGTTTGTGCAGGAATAGAAATCCTGACTAAGACACCTACCTTACCCAAGTTATCACTGTGTAGGGCATTGTTCAGCTTCCATGTATATATGGGCTTTCTGTTGGTTTTGTTGTTATTGAAGACCAGCCTTAGTCCATGGTGATCTGATAGGATGCGTGAAATTATTTCAATCTACTTGTATTAGTTTAGGACAGTTTTATGGCCAGTTTTGGAGAAGGTACCATGAGGTGCTGAGAGGAAGGTATATTCTTTTGTTTTATGATAAAATGTTCAATAGATATTTGTTAAAAACCACTTAGTTTATCAATTCTCTTAGTTTTACTGTGTATCTGTTTAGTTTCTGTTTCCATGATCTGTCCATTGATGAGAGTGAGGTGTTGAAGTCTCCTACTACTATTGTTTGATGTGCAACGTGTGCTTTGAGTTTTAGTAATATTTCTTTTACGAATATGGGTGCCCTTGCATTTGGAGCATAGATATTCAAAATTGAGAATTCTTCTTGGTAGATTTTTTTCCTTTGATGAGTATGAAATGTCCTTCCTTATCTTTTTTGATAACTTTGGTTGAAAGTAAATTTTATTCAATATTAGAATGGCTATGCCAGCTTATTTCTTGGCACCATTTCCTTGGAAAATTGTTTTTCAGACCTTCAATCTGAGGTAGTGTCTGTCTTTGACACTGGAGTAAAATGCTGGGTCCTGTTTATGTATCTAGTCTGTTAGTCTGTTTTTTATTGGGGAACTGAGTCCATTGATATTAAGAAATATTAAGGAGCAGTGATTGTTGCTTCCTGTTATTTTTGTTGTTAGAGGTGGAATTATGTTTGTGTGATATCTTCTTTTAGGTTTGTTGAAAGAGGATTACTTTCTTGCTTTTTCTAGGGTGTAGTTTCCCTCCTTGTGTTGGCATTTTCTATCTACTATACCTTGTAGGGCTGGATTTGTGGAGAGGTACTATATAAATTTGTTTTTGTCATGGAATATCTTGGTTTCTCCTTCCATGGTCATTGAGAGTTTTGCTGGGTATGGTTGCTTTGGCTGGCATATGTGTTCTCTTAGGGTCTGTACAACATCTAACCAGGATTTTCTGGCTTTTATGGTCTCTCTTGTAAAGCAGGTGTAATTCTGATAGGTCTGCTTTTATATGTTACTTGACCTTTTTCCCTTACTGCTTTTAATATTCTTTCTTTATTTTGTGCATTTGGTGTTTTGATTATTATGTGACTGGAGAAATTTCTTTTATGATTCAGTCTATTTGCAGTTTTGTAGGCTTCTTGTATGCTCATGGGCATCTCTTTCTTTAAGTTAGAGAAGTTTTCTTCTATAATTTTGTTGAAGATATTTTCTGGTCCTTTGAGTTGAAAATCTTTGCTCTCTTCTATACTTATTATCCTTAGGTTTGGTCTTCTCATTATGTCCTAGATTGCCTGAATGTTCTGGGTTAGGACCTTTTTGCGTTTTGCATTTTCTTTGATTGTTGTGTCAATGTTTTCTATGGGATCTTCTGCACCTGAGATTCTCTCTTCTATCTCTTGTGTTCTCTATGACTCCTGATCTCTTTCCTACGTTTTCTATCTCTGGGGTTTTCTCCCTTTGTGACTTCTTTATTGTTTCTATTTCCATTTTTAGATCCTGGAAGGTTTTATTCAATTCCTTCACATGTTTGGTTATGCTTTCCTGTAATTCTTTAAGGTATTTTGTGTTTCCTTTCTAAAGGCTTCTGCCAGTAAAGGGAGACAAAATGAATGAATGAATGAATGAATGAACGAACGAATGAATCAATGAATGAATGAAAAATTCTCTACTGAATTACTTGCTATCTAAGCATGGGAACTTGAATTTAGATTCCTAGCACTGATGTACAAACCAGGTGGTATTTACCTGTGGTCTCCTGTATTTCTTTACGAGGGTTATGTCCTTCTTAAAGTCCTCTATAATCATCATGAGATGTGACTTTAAATCAGAGTCAACTTTTCTGGTTTGTTGGGTTATCCATGGATCACTGTGGTGGGAGAACTGGGTTTTGATGATGCTAAGTAGCCTTGGCTTCTGTAGGTAATCTTCTTGTGCTTGCCTTTTGCCATCTGGATATCTCTGGTGTTAGCTAGATTTGTGGTCTCTGACTATGTGACTTATCCCTCCTGCAAGCCTGTGTGTCAGTATCCTGGGAGACCAGTTCTCTCCAGATGAATTTGGGTATGGAGAACTGTGGCACATGGTCAGCTCCAGGGCACAGACAGAAACCTGAAGGATCTTACCCCTGCTGTTCCTTGGTTCCTGTGACTCTGGGCTGATCCCTCCTGGGCAAGAAATTTGAGCAGAGGTGATGGTGTTATCTGTGCTCACAGGTGTGCCAGCACTCCTGGGAAACCAGCTCTCTCTCTCTCTCTCTCTCTCTCTCTCTCTCTCTCTCTC
>NC_034593.1:34516824-34530159 GCF_900095145.1 Mus pahari
TCTCTCTCTCTCTCTCTCTCTCTCTCTCTCTCACACACACACACACACACACACACACACACACACACACACTCAAGGTCTTTCTAATTACCATGTGAGTCATTGTCACTATATCACTGCAGCCTGGCCTGAGCTAGCAACCTCCTGCCTGGCTTCCTGGGTGCTAGGGTTGTACTATTGCACCTAGTTTAATTTCTCTACTTAGAGTAGGCAATGGTGAAGCATTGTCCACCATGCTTTGTGGTCAATATCTTGTGTTCAGTTTTGGGGACATCATTGCCAAAACCATGAAAATCTTCAGGAAAATCAGAGTTGGCAGTTTGTGCTAATACCAGAAATAGCTTGGAAGTGTATCTCACATGTCACTTGCTAATGAAACAAAATATTCTAAATTCTGTTTTCTGCTGCCTGAATCTTTAATTGGGGGGAGTGACAGAAGGGTGGGTGCAACCTTCACAACATTTCCAGGTTTCCCTCCATGCTGCTTTGTAGCTGAGGTGGCCATCGAGCCTGTTCTTCTTGTGCGTGTCAACCACTTGAGCAACAGGAGAATGGCATTCTGTGAAATGCATTTCCTAGCCTGGCACATCAGTAGTTGAAACTTCCTTTGAGCTAGTTGTACAAGCCATCTGTGCAAGCTGGCTCTCTTCCTGACTCCTGGTAGCTACAGGAGGGAGGTGAGGAAATCCGTTTGCTGAGAAAAACCAAGCAACATTGTATTAATTAAATTCACATCAGTGTTGTAAATATGCCCAGAGGCCAGGGTGATGAGTGCATTTTATAAATCAAATAAATGACTAATAATTTGTAGAGGTTGCTAAATGTAAGTATGTTTGAAGAATAGACATTGGCTGCATGAGGGTTATTCTTGTTAATTAAAACATACTCTGAAAGCATTAACCTGATTGATAATCTAAATAAAACTGTTTCTGGGTGGGTTTCCTTCTTTATGAATTTTTTTTATTGCAGCGGGAGGTAACCACATGAAAGTCATTCTCAATGAACTCTTTTATTTTAATTTCTAAAATTAATAGATAAAAAGAAGTGAGGAGATACATAAAACCTGCCATGCTTCTGATGGCTTCCACATTGCAAACACTTGGCCTTTGCTCTTGTTTTTAGGACCCACCCTAAAAATTTCAGGGAATCAGGTAAAAAGGATGAAGAGCAAAGGGAGAAGATGGGAAAGAAAGGAAAGGAAAAGAAGAGAAAGAAAAAAGAAAAGAAAAGAATAAAGGGGACATTTCAGACAATAGTTTGAATTCCTACCCATGTGTAAGAATTACCAAACTAAAGGTCAGTGTCCAGGTCCACCTCACTGTGACCCTTCCCTGAAAGTGAATTATTCATGCTTATGGTTGAAACTACTGTAAAGTATAAATTAGATTTGGGGAAAGTGGAAGAGAGATTTTCTTGCAAACTTTTCAACATGTTATTGTCATTTCTAACTTGGAGGTTATTTGAGCTGGTTTCAGCATCAGTTACCATGACATGAGTACCCACCAAGCCAAAGCATCCTTCAAGGTCTTGTGAACTCAACAAGAATTTAGCTGAATTTTAAGCCAACAAAACACCTACTATGAGAAACAGAAGTTACAGAAGTATGAAAAAACGTGCCAAAATTTATTTTCCTTGAGTTGATAAAAGAACCCAAAACTGAGACATGTGTCTTTTCCCTCCACTGGTGTTCTGAAATAAATCACAGTGAAGAAAAAAACAAGATCATGAAAAGGGAGAAATGAAGGAATAAAGGGGAAAAGGGAGGAAGAAAGGGAAGGAAGAAGGAGGGAAGGAGTTAGGGAGGGAGGAAGGTAGACTGGTTCTGAATGCAAATGAAGTTGTGTGTGTATCACACAATGATGTAGATTGGGTAGAGAGGTAGAGACAGAGATACAGAGGTTATAGATACAAATATAGATGGATATAGAGAGATATAGATAGGTATAGATGGGGATAAATAGATATACATAGGGATAAATAGAGACAGAAAGAGAGATTCATGATATAGATACAGATAAAGATTTTTCCAAACTTAACAATTTTGTAAATTTTCTAGAACTCCTTAAGAATCACTTGGTTTAAAAGTCTATGACTAAATCGTCTGTGTATCTGATTTTTGACAATTACAATGTGGTAAGACTACTTTAAGAGGTTTGAAGGCTGGAGAGATAACTCAGTGGGTAAGAAAACTTGATGTTCTGTAAGAGGGAATTCTTTACTTTATTTTATTTTTATTTTTATGTTTTTGGTTTTTCAAGACAGGGTTTCTCTGTATAGCCCTGGCTGTCCTGGAACTCACTTTGTAGACCAGGCTGGCCTCGAACTCAGAAATCCGTCTGCCTCTGCCTCTGCCTCCTGAGTGCTGGGATTAAAGGCATGTGCCACCATGCCCAGCTTCCTAAGAGGGAATTCTTTCAGTTCCCAGCACCCACTTTGGAGTATTCACAGAAGTTGTAAATCCATTCCCTTGGGTTCCTATACCTCTGATCTCCTCAGGCACCTACAGTCTCATTCAAATACCCACACAAAAATGCACACATAGGTAGAACTAGAAAATTATAAATATAAGCCTTTAAGCAAGGTTTTGGTCACTGGACTTAATTTCATGTTAGTAAAACAAAAAGAAAGATATTGCTAAGTATTTGGAAAAATACAGTCTTTCAGTTGTAGAATGTCAACCACTAAGAAGTCCTTCCATGCTGACTAGCCTTGAAGTAAGTCCAGAAGTCCTTGAGAATAAGCCCTCCTCTTCCTTATTACAGGACATGATCAGCTGACACTAACTGAATACAGACTCCTACTATCCACTATTCTGGTTCTGACTGTAGGGGTTCAGGGTCTGAAGTAGAAATTTCTGGTGTCTTTGGAGACTCAGTTGTGTCATGTGATATTTCTATCGAAACTATCTTATGAGAGGATGTTTTTGCTAAAGCAGACTCATGGGAGGATGTTTTGCTGAGAATAGACACGTGGTGTTTTTCTGGAAGCTACTTGGAGAAAAACCATGTGATGTTTTGCTAGAGCAGACATTTGAGAGAAGACATGTTTGGAAAGGGTATAAATATAACCCAATGGACAGTGAATAGTGTTGTGTGGTATTGGTTCCCCTTGCCTTCTTCAACAATCTTTGTTTGTTGTGACTTCTTAGAAAGAAACACACCAAAGAACTTCTGATGATGTTCTAGTGGCTCCTTGCAGCTTCTGTGAACTCAGATCAATTGGCAGAGCCTCTCAGTTTCTTATGAATCAAACTGCTATTGCTGATTCATGAATGGTGTTTGCAAGTGTATCAAGATCCCTACTGCTAATTTGTGTGAACTGAACTGCTGCTCTCCTGACAATGCAAATTGAATTTGCCCCAAAGGACTATAAACAGGTCCACATGCTCTTTGCTCTATTAACCTTTCTTTTCCATTACCTCTGGCGGGTGGCGGGCTAGAAGGGAGGTTAAATCATTTAAGTACACTTATCAAAGTAGGTTTTGAAAAATATAAGCCTACAAGGGTCCACTCTATTTCATTTTGTGGGCATGTCATGAAACTACCTTCTGAATTTCTATTCATACATCTCCTTACCGTGACAAGAACTGATGGTAGAGGTAGGGATTCCATGTGTTCTGCTGAACTTCTACAAGAATGTTCCAGAAATATAGATATACTTTTCACGAGCAAAAGTATTTTAGGATTTATGATAACAGTCATAAAACTCGATGAAGAATTAATTTGGAAGTAATGTGCGTTTTTACAAGTCAGATATAGCAGCATGTGTGTGTCAACTAAGCAAGCACTTTGAGGACTTAGGTAGGAAGGTCTTGAGTTTGAGGGCTGCCTAGGTTATATAGCACAACATTCAGAAGGAAATAAGTTAGTTAAATAGAAAATAGAATTGAAAAGAATTTATAATATTAAAAGTAGAATTATGGAAATATATGTAAATATGCAGCACATATTCCACTTTTGCTATAAATAGATATTTTTCTCTCAAGGAAATAATTTAGGAATTGGTTGGCTAGGAATGTGCCTACATAAAAAAGAAAGAACTTATTAGGAGGTATTGAGCATCAGTGACTCTTTTGTTTAAGATGGGCTAGCAAATGATTGCTCTAAGATTTATTAGAATTCTTTATATCCTTTGAGATTTTCTAAAACAAAATAGGATCATGGCCACCACAATTTTCACCTACACACACACATACACACACACACACACACACACACACACACACACTGTAAAATGGTATCTTCTAAGCATGACATGGCTGTTGCACTAATGGACTCACAGAAGCTATGGCTACCTGTAGAAGATGTGCACAAGACCAAGCCAACCAACATTTGGACATAGATAGGTGATGTTATCTCCAGACCTTATCCCTTCCAGAGAAGCCAATGAGAGTTTATGGTTGCTGTTGGGGAGGAAGGGTTACTCTTCTTTGAGGGTGTGGCCACTGGCAGGTTTTCTAGAGCCTAAGTATATATATATAGATTCACATCCATGCACTGCATGTGTGCAGCTCTAGTTGGATCAGTAAGTTTTCAAACCACTCCCAGACAAGCAGCCTGCAGAGAACCTATGTGGGTGTTTGTTCTTCAGTGGAATTGTAACAAGATTTTGTTGCATGTAACTGGACCATGGGTTCACAAAAATGTACCCCCTGACAGAAAGTGGAGAAGCCAGAGGAACTTCCTCACTGCTCAGTCACAGATCAGTTCAGACATATCTGGGAAGTAATAACATAAATAAACCAAATGCCTGTGACTGATAATAGGCTCTGGTTTCTGTACGCCAGACTCAGTGGTTCTGCCAGTCCTCGACTACAATGAACTCTTTTTCCTCCACAGTTTTGTTTTGTTTTTTTAATCTTCTCTCTTTGGTACTGGGGCTGCCTCCTACAGCCTTTCAGCCTAAGCCTGGAGTTTGATTTTCAAATCTAGCAATAAGCTAATAGCCCAGCCCAAACATATCTCAAGTAAGAAACCAACATTGGATTTCTTTGATGTCATGATGCGCTGTGCACTTCTGGCAGAGAGGATAAAGTTATTGATATAAGGTATCCAGTCAAAGACATGTGTTTACAATTATAGCCTTCAAAATAGAGAGAGGCCTCATAACCATATCCAGGGGGACATGGAAATTACAGCATTAGCAAAGCATGGCCAGAAGCCAATGGTTTGTCCTGGTTTACCTAATGAGCAGTGCGTTTCCACTCCAAATGTGGGTTCTATTTATAATAACATGAAGCTATTTTTCAGATGAACAGAAACCTAGGCATACCTGGCACAGCAACATAACTAGACTTGAGGATATTGAATTGAGAGAGTATAATAAGGTCTGGCACAAAGAAAAAGCTGCCTGACAGAGAGCATGCTGGGAAAAGATGCTTGCTTATACCTCAAGAAAAATGATGCTCTGCTGTGGGCAGAGAAGAAGCATGGCAGGATTTGGGAGGTAAAGTCTCTCTATTGCATTTGTTATCAAATAGCAGCTTCAGCAACAATAAGCCAGCTCCTCCAGTGACCTGAAAAGTTGACAATTTCCAGGCTTCATGGACAGAGTGTAAATGCTATGATGTCAAAGCCAGTGGTGGAGCAAAGGGTAGACTCTCCATTGGATTCTGAACTTACAGGATTTGTAAGAAACTTATGCCCTGCCACATGTCCTGGCTCCTGCTCAAAATTCATTGCCTGTACTGAATCGAGAGAGAGAGAGAGAGAGAGAGAGAGAGAGAGAGAGAGAGAGANGAGAGACAGACAGACAGACAGACAGACAGACAGACAGACAGAGACAGAGACAGACAGAGACAGAGACAGACAGAGACAGAGACAGACAGAGACAGAGACAGAGAGACAGAGACAGAGAGACAGAGAGAGACAGAGAGACAGAGACAGAGAGACAGAGAAAGAGAGACAGAGAAAGAGAGACAGAGAAAGACAGAGATGGAGAGACAGAGAGAGACAGAGAAACAGACAGACAGACAAGCAGGCAGGCAGGCAGGCAGGCAGGCAGGCAGGCAGGCAGGCAGACAGACAGACAGACAGACAGACAGACAGACAGACAGACAGGTGGGAGGCAAACACTTCAGAGATTACCAGCCCAGTGGGTCTCCCTTGGTCTCCCTGGGTCTCCCTGTGTCTCCCCTGGCCTCACTGGATCTCACAGGGTCTCACTGGGTCTTACAGGGTCTCACTGGGTCTCACTGGCACTCCTTAGTACATCTTTGCAAGTTGTAAGGGAGGAGAAAGAATATGAGGAGTTGTAGGAAAACAGTGTGACCAGTCAACTCAGCTTCACTGAAACTGGACTTGGAGGAGTCTGGCACTTCCTATTTAGTGTTATCCTTCATTCCAGAAAGAAAAACGAGCTGCACAGTTCAGGGAGAAAGGGTGGGGAGTGTACAGTGCTGTTAGTGGGAATTCCATGATGAAAGCAGCCTACCTAGTTCCGGACAGGTTTATGTCTTTGAGTTAGTGTGACTCAAATCCATCAAAAATCCTTAATTTTACAGAAAAAAATTTTCTCTTCTCTCCTTTGTGAGATAACAGGACAACACTCCAGGTGTTCAGCAAAATCCTAAACAGATACCCCTTATTACCTTTGTTAATAAATCTATTCATAACAGCCACCTTCATTCTGTACTGAAAATTTGCTTCGCTTTTACACAGAGCACGAGTGTTCATACAGAGACACAGATATAAAACTAAAAATTTAAAAAGCAGCCTTGGAAGTTAGAAGCCACTTAAGAAGTTAGTATCAAATATTAATATTCTGAAATGGATACATTCTATTCCAGAGAAATAAGCTGTGTATGGTACGGATAATTAATCATTGTCAACATTACACCACTGGGTGTTGAAACTTTCAGAAAGTGTACTTGGTAGCGGTTAACTGTGGGCACGAGAAAAACTCCCTCGTCTTCAGCTTTATAAGGCAAAAGGCATTGTTGCCACAGTGAGCTGTAGAAACATGAGTTTTCTCACCAGCATAACTCAGGAGTCAAAAATCACTCAGACCTCAACATTCAAGGGGTCAAAAAGGATGTATCATTCACAAAACTCACCCCAGGGTCTATCATCCCAGATTATGAAGTGGTAACATATATTTGTCACAAATGTTTCATTCCTCTAATTTCTTCAAAGATTAAAAAAATAATAGCATTTTAGCATCTTGAAACTGACTCTGTAAATATCTCATTTTCTCTCTCGTGTTCCAGTGTCACATTATGTACAAAATATAACTGGCAACAAGCTGTGGCAGGGGTTCTATACCTCCACATATATTTAAAAGCAAACCTTAAATCCTGTAACATTTGAATTTACTTTGACCCTTTTCCTATAATTTACCAATTAAATGTGTTCGTTGTTAAAGGTAAAATGTTACACAATTTGATTCTTTAATTGGGTAGTGTTGTTAATGTTTCATTCATTAAATGGCACACACCTCATATGTACAGAGAAGTTATTCCCTCTCATATGGACCTTTGTTGTCAGTAAAATAGACTTAGAAATCATTCTTCTTGTGGCAATTACCCTAAAATTTATCAATATAAATGTCATGGAATTAGGAAAATCGAGGGGGAAATGCAACCCAGTTTTTTCCAGGGCAAGGAAGGAAACCCTGCCTTCTGTTGACTGGATGGGAGGCTACAAAGGTGACAGCACACTGCATGTGCAATTTGCAGACATGATCTTTGTCATAAGGATGTGAAAACATGGAGTAGAGTTGTAGCTATGGCTGAAAGAAAACAGAAATATCCTGGAGAGAGTGGAAGGAGGGGGGCTCCTTGGTCATTGGTCTATGTGACTCCACTTAATGTGTCATAAGCGATCACCCAAAATAGATTCCTTTGGTTGTGTTTTATAAAAAATGATAAGGAGAGAAGAAATATGTTTGGTGGAAGTGCAGTCAGGTATCAGGGAAGGAGGTGACTCTGCAGGCCAATGTTGAGGCATCTCTTCCCCCTGAGGGACCAGCCACAGAATGGTATAGTATAGAAGAGAGTTTATTCAGGGTATGGGCAGGGGTGTTGAGGGAGTAGAGACAGAGAAAGGAAGAAAGAGAGAGAGAGAGAGTAGAGGAGTAGAGGCCAGCCATGAGCACTGGGGCTGGGGGCGGGAAGATAGGAAGAGGTGGGGGGGGCGAAGCAAGAGGATAGAGCAAGAACAAGAAGGCAAGAGAGAGGAGGGGTAAGCAGCCCCCTTTATAGTGAGTTGGGCACACTTGGCTGCTGCCAGGTCACTTTGGGGCAGAGCTTAGACTAAATGCCAACACTTTTTTCACCAGTGTTCTGAGACTCATTCTTGAGTTTCAAAAAGTAAACCCCATGTCTTCTGGGACCATTAGTTTTTGCATAAGGAAGATCTTGGAAATTGCATTCCTAACACGCCCCCCTTTAATGACTGTGATGGCCAACTGAAGAAAACTAAAAATACACAAAGCACTTTGATGCATTATTATGTAGTCTTTTCCTTGGGCTCACACTGCTATGACTTCCTTGCTATGATGAACTGTTCCATGGGACTAAAATAAACCCTTCCTCTTATAAGTTAGTTTTATCAGAACATTTTGTTATGGCAACTGGAAACAAAACTAAGGCAAATGTCCACTTTCACCAAGTCACATGTGTGAATGCATGTGCCCACACACATGCACACATACACGCTATCCCATGTGACCATAGCACCGTGATATAAAATATGCAATACTGCAGAGAACTCTGCTGAGGCTAAGACACATCCTTTGGCACTGCCCTATCCAAATTCCACACTGTTTGGAACAAACTAACACTGGCTGGATGTTGTGGTTTAAACCAAATAATCTGTTCTGTGTTTGTTCATTCTCTTGAAAGACAGTATTTTTAGGACAAGACATGAGAGCATCTTGAACTCATGTGGAATGAGATGGATAATGATATCATCAAGTACATGTTTCACAGTGCTCTAAATAGGAGTTCATGGCAAGCATTTGGGAACTTCTGTTGCTTGTAGAATCCTCATTAAAGTCGAGATTCCTATTGTTTCAAAGAGGCACAAATCGGGAAGAGGAGACCATCTGGAAGTCTGTCCAGTGGGTATCCATGGTTATGTATGTCATATTTGCTTTAAACAGGAAAAGCGGTGGCCTCTGCTAAGAGTGGTTAGCCCCTGGCACAATGGAAGCTATAGTAACTTCATTGCAGTAGTCAGGTTTCATTCAGAAATCTTATCCTGACTGAAAACATTCATCTTCTATCTACAAAGCAATGACCAATACCACTTTGGGATTACTTTCCCTAGAGTTCTTGGCATGTGGTGAGTGCTTTTCTGGGCATAGTTCTGCCATAGTGAATTTGATTCTTAAATCAAGTAAGGAAACTGAGGCCCTCTTACAAACTTACCCAGCCAGGAAAGGGAAACTCTGGGGCCTCAGCTGAGCCATGCTGACTGCAGGAGTACAGTCGTCTTACACAAAGCAGCCCCCTTGGCTTTCAGGTTGATGTACCTGTTAATTTAGGATATACTTTGCCAATTCATAGTTCAAATTCAAGATTAACCCTCCTGCTGTAGGCTCCCCCTCTTCTGCTCAACTCTAGATAGTACAGAGATATGAAAAGCACAGTCAGAATGGCTAAGATCAAAAACTCAGGGGACAGCAGATGCTGGTGAGGATGTGGAGAAAGAGGAATACTCCTCCATTGCTGATGGGATTTCAAGCTTGTACAACCACTCTGGAAATCAGTCTAGCAGTTTCTTAGAAAATTGACATAGTACTACCTGAGTACCCAGCAATAGCACTTCTGGGCATATACCCAGAAGATGCTCCAACATAGAATAAGGACACATGCTCCACTATGTTCATAGCAGCCTTATTTATAATAGCCTGAAGCTGGAAAAAAACTAGATGTCCTCAACAGAGGAATGGATACAGAATATGTGGTACATTTACACGATGGAGTACTACTCAGCTATCATAAACAATGACTTCATGAAATTTGCAGGCAAATGGGTGAAACTAAAAAATATCATCCTGAGTGGGATAACCCAATCACAAAGGAACACACATGACATGCACTCACTGGTAAGTGGATATTAGCCAAGAAGCTTGGAATGCCAAAGATACAATTCACAGAACTCATGAAGCTCAAGAAGAAGGAAGATCAAAGTGTGTATACTCTGATTCTTCTTAGAAGGGGGAACAAAATACCCATGGGAGGAGATACAGAGACAAAGTGTGGAGCAGAGACTGAAGAAAAGGCCATCCAGAGACTGCCCCACCTGGCAATCCATCCCATATACAGTCATCAAATGCAGACAATATTGTGGATGCCAAGAATTCTTGCTGAAATGAGCCTGATATAATTGTCTCCTGAGAGGCTCTGCCAGAGCTTGACAAATACAGAAGCAGATGCTAGAAGCCAACCATTGGACTGAGCACTGGGTCCCCAGTGAAGAGAAAGGACTGAAGGAGCTGAAGAGGTTTGCAACCCCATAGGAAGAACAATATCAACCAACCAGACCCACCAGAGCTCCCAGGGACTAAACTACAACCAAAGAGTACACATGGAGGGACCCATGGCTCCAGCTGTATATGTAGCAGAGAATGGCCTTGTCAGGGATCAATGGGAAGAGAGGGCCTTGGTTCTGTGAAGGCTTGATGGCCTAGTGTAGGGGAATGCCAGTGCAGTGAGGCAGGAGTGAGTGGGTAGGTAGGGGACCACCCTCATAGAATTGGGGGAGGTGGAAGCAGTTTCTTGAGGGTGAGGAAGAACCTGGAAAGGGGACAACATTTGAAATATTAATATCTAATAAAAAAAAGTACAATGTAGCATGTGGGCAGGAAGGGATTCTCAATCTCTAGATCAGTGATGGTCTCAGTGGTGATGTCTGGCCCTCCTATATCTTTAGATGTCTGCTTCTAGCCCCTAGGTTTCATGTCTACAAGTAGGTACTTACTTCCTTTAGACAGTTCCGGCATCTTAGTTACATAGTTAGTGTCTGATGTACATAGATTTACCATTATCTGAACTGCTCACAGTGAGCTCTAACTCTAAGGCTTACCAAACTAGGATTCAGTCTCTTCTTATCCCTCACAGCTCTCAGCCTCCTGTGATGCCCACAGGAACATGGGTGAACCAGATCTTCTGCATGCCTTGCTTGACCACAGAACATGGAAGATGTATCTCAGCTTCTCTGGTTGCTTTCATTCCTGTTGATTCCAACCATGTACAAGGTCCTTCATTCATACTGCTGTGCAGGAAGTGCAAGGCCCCAACTGCAAAGACTGCAGAAGGGTCTGCTGATCACGTATCAGACCCATGAGTGGTTAGTCACATTCAAAGAACAGTGTGGAGAACCTGGTACGGTATGGGCAAGTGACCAGGTGCTTCATCTTCTTGTTCTCTTCTCTATGGGGTACATACTTCCTGTTAGGAAGGGCTTTTTCAGTCACTAGACAATAACAACAAACCTTCTCTTACCCCATCCCCTTTGCCTTCATCATTGTGAGCCATGATGGTTCAATCCTATCCCTCTTATTCTCAGTTCTTACCATTCAACACATTTGACCTTTGCAAATGTCATCATTGGGCTAGCTATGTTTTAGTTTTGTTTTGTCATCATGAATTGGTATTGAAAATCCTATACATACTACGCAGATCCTCCATGGGCTTTTATTCTGAAGCACTCAATGCCTTTCGGTCTCAATAGGTGAAAGTAGCAAGAAATGACAGGAGTGGAAGGTGCCACCCACATTCACCAGAGGACACAGGTCAGACAGACATCTCCCAAAACTTCCTTATGTGTTATAGCTAACATAGAAATGAGGGGAGGTGATTTTAAAACAAACTGAACTCCACACTAAAGGTTCATTTGGTACACTTTTCTCACCATTTCTCTCTTATTCAACTCTTTAGAAAGTTCTAGGATTTATAGACAATATTTTGTCTTGATTTACCACTGAGGCGGGGAATTTGCAAAGCGTGGGACTTCCACGAAAATCCTTTTATGAGAACTGTAAGTGTGTATATTTTTAAGAATTATTTTTGTTTTTAAGTATGTGTATACATGGGTGCCTGTGTGTAGGGATGGATGTGCACATGAGTGCGGGTACCCACAAAGGCCAGAAGAAGGCATCAGATTCCCCTACAGCTGGAGTTGTAGGTGATCTGACACGTACGCTGCTATCCAACTCAGGCTCTCTGCCAAAGCAGCAAGGGATCTCAATGGCTACCCCATTTCCCAAGCCCCAAACGTGAGTATTTAATAATAACTTACTTCTCTATTCAATAGATATATACAGTTGCTGTGTGCTGGAATCGCACACTATAATTAAAATGAAAACATTACATCGTTGTTTTGAAAGTTACAGTAGTAGATCAGAGGCGGCACATGGATACACAATTGCTTGCAATTCTTCCCTGTGGATAAAGGAAGATGATCTTCCGAGACCCAAGGAGCAGTGAGCAGCTTGTTTTCCAAGCACAATGAAGACTCAGGTGAAGAAATGCTGGTGTGGGTGTGTGATGGAGAGGGAAGAGGGGCAGCAGACAGCAAAACTGAAGTGGAGAACATTGAGCACATTAGCAGCAGCCTGAAGGCTCACATTAAGGATTTCATGTTCATCTTATATGGATACCCAGGAGCCACTGGACTGTTTAACATGGAGGAGTAATGTGTAAATCACAAACTTAAAGAATTTTACCGTGGGTGCAGTGGGAGGAATTAGATACAATGGAGGTGAAAAGTAGGTACAGGAACATCATTTAAGGGGAATTTCCTAGTTGAAAAGTCATGGTAGCTTAGAAGTTGGTGGTGTCCACAGTGATGGGGAAAGGGACAGTCTAAATTTTTCTTTATCTATTTATTCATTTATTTATTACTCATTTGTATTTGCTCATTTATTGAGATGGGACCTCGAATTATAACCTGGAGTGCTCTAGTTTATGGAGTTTAAGCTGACCTCAGGTTTGTGGCATGTCCTCCTGCCTTGCTGAAATCATAAGCATACAGCATGTCCAGTGAGATTAAAGTATGTTTAGTAGAACAACAGGACTTGGTAATAGATGGGATATGAGAAAAAAAGGAAAAGATGTGAGCAGTGAGGGGAGCAACCATGGCTATCCTTCTCCCCATGTCTCTCCCATGTAGTACAACCCTGATGCAAAGGGGAAAACAACAGCAATGTGTTGACTGACAGATGAAAGATGATAGACTGATAGATGGACTTAAAAATGGACTGGATATGAGCAATGATGTGACCAGTGAGGGAAGGAGCCATGAGAGTTCCTGTGGTGTCTGTGTTGGATTCTCTCTCTCTCTCTCTCTCTCTCTCTCTCTCTCTCTCTCTCTCTCTCTCTCTCTCTCT
>NC_034593.1:34530294-34558520 GCF_900095145.1 Mus pahari
TCTCTCTCTCTCTCTCTCTCTGTCAATTCTGTGTCTATTGGGCTTTCAATAACAGTATGAATTTGATCAGTGCATGTAAAAATAAATTATATATGCCCCCGAATGCTTTTACTGAATCCATAAGTAGCATAAAATCAACCGAATAGCTAGCATTTTATGAAGCTAAATATATTGGACTTTTTATAACCTCCAAATATTCAGATACAATCTAAAAGCTATATTCTTTTCTCTTTAAATATATAATGCTCACAAAAATAGGTTAGTATAGGTAGTCATAAAAATTCACATTAGCGGTTTTCTACATTGACAAATTCCAAATGGCAGAAGGGAGAGGAGAAAGAGGACCTTTAGAGAAATGAGAGGTTATATCTGCAAAAATGATTCCTAGAGGACTCATTTGATAACTGGAACCTCTCACAGACCTCTCCTCCTCAAAGGAAGTGGGGATCTGGGTGTACAGAGCCCAAAACAGGTCCTTCGGGTGCCAGACCAGAGACTCTCGTTCAGGAAGAAACCAACTGAAGCTTGGCTATAGAGACACATGAATCCTTTAGTAGAGAGAACTCCCTTATCTCTCATCTGCTTTCCCTTTCCAAGCCATGATTTAAAAAAGAAACAATAAAACATGCATTCTCACATATATGTGCAATGTCCAGATGTAATATCAGAGCTGGGCAAGCTGCTATACACCATGACACCGGAACATGGTAGACAGAGGAAAGAGGACTACATCCTCAAGGGCTGCATTGCTGTATAGTAAGACTCTGCCAATAATAATAATAATAATAATAATAATAATAATAATAATAATAATGATGATGATGATAATAATAATGATAATAATAATAATTTTAGGAGTGATATATCATTAGCATTTTATTTTGTAATATACTTGGTAGAAATAGACTAATGTGTGTGTGCATATACACATATGCATATTGAGCTAGATCGTGATACCAGATCTGCCCAGTAGTCATTAGAAGAGATGAATTCCCCAGTTCTTCACCAGGGAACCATACGCAAGCACACAGCTTGTATTTCTGTCAGCACATCTCAAATACAAGCCCTGTGATCCCTCTTCAATCAAATGGGTGACAGCACCCAGCCACACCCACATAGGAATCCTGAGGTTGCTTCTGAGTATTGACAGGGTGCTATTCCCCTCTCCCCCGAGGCGAGGAGAGGTTTGGGAGCTACAGTAATGGATCACTCTTCTCCAGGACACAAGAAGAGGTATGGAAAGTTCTCCAACCTAGTTTCTTATTCTGTCCCTGCCCCTTGGTAACTGTTTTTCAAATAAACTACCCTGTTAAAAAATACAGCCTTCGACAGTAGTTCTAAGTGACGGATGGAGGTGGGAAAAATATTCTTATCTGAAACTTTCTCAACTTGGAATTACATGACAACAAGACCATATATTTAGCTCCTAATATAGTTGTAATTCTGTTCCTGGTGTGAAAACACGGCTGCTAAACATGAAAGTGATTCTGTTGATTAATTGGATGATAAAAAATATCTTAATATACTCCACCTACAGGGGAGAGATAGGCATTTTATGTCATATTTGAAAACTATGCTGCAAACCCTTTATTTAAGTCACAGATTTTGTTAAATTATGCTCTCTTCGGCAAGCTTTCTGACGCCAATGCTTCGTGAGTTTGGGGGTAACAACATACACCATTTCTCCACAGCAGTGACAGCACACGATCTGTCTAATTTAGAGAGGTCATATTTCTTAACCAAAAGTAAATGAGGGAAAAGTTAACTCCCCTGAAAATGTATAGATTTATTGTATTCTGAAGGGGGAAAATGCAACTGAAAACCCAAATAAGTATCAAGTATCCCCATTCTTTTGAAACTTCTAGTCACTCTATACCATATGTCTATACATGGAAAATTATGTTTCATATTTTGTTAAATCATAACAGTTTTTACTCTCTCAAAACAGCATTTACTCTTATGTGTTACCCAGAAGAAAAACTTCCCTTGATGAAGGTCAACCTATAATAAAGTTCTAAATGTTAACATTAAGTTCTTATTTTTGTTACTGTGGACAAAAGAGGGGGGGAACTATTTAATTGGTCTTAAAATGGAAAATATATAACCTTTCCACAGTCATGTAACTTAAACCCAAATAAGCATTTTTTTAAAGCTTTCCCCCAAGAAAATACTAAAGGACGGCTGTACTGCTAACATGACTGCAATAACTTTTAAATTATTACAGAGCAAATTCCAGACAATAGCTCTTACAGCCCTGTTCAGATTATACAGTTTCCTCCCAAGGAATTCAAGGAGACACCATGACACCCATTCATATTATTTACTTCCAGTAATTCAGCCTCATGTCCATTGCATGAAACAAAAATAACAGAAGCCAGTATTTATTATAAAATAAACATCCAACCTCAGGTCTGTCTGTCTAATTCAAGGAGACACTTGATTGACAGATAAGCAAGAGAAATCATCCACGAGCCATAACTGATCATGATTATCTATCATTCTCCAAATCTCGATCCACGTCTCCTTTCACCTGCTATTATCCAAACCAGAAAGGAGCTCTGCCTCTTCGGACTTTTGTTGGGTTCTTCATTCTCTGCCCAGAGCCTTTTATGCCCCATCTCCCCCTTGTTGGTACACCTTGCATCTTCTCCTATGTCCTTCATGTGATCCTTCTCACTGCCTTCTAGCCAGGGATGGCAATTCTAAGAAATTTCTTCTAAGGCAGTAAAAAGGCAACATCAAATTTTAGTTAGTTTTTAGTCTCTATAAGGCAAATCCTCTGTGAATGCTGATTTTTTTTTTTTTTAGAAAAAATAAAAAGAATATTTTCCCACATAAACTAAAGACTCACGTATTTCCATAAGAAATTTGTAGCAGGCAAACTTGTGTGTGTGTGTGTGTGTGTGTGTGTTCGTGTGGAGGTCAGAAGTAGACCTCAAATGTCTCTCTCAATTTAACTAGATGGGCTGGTCAGCAAGCCTCTCCTTTCTTCACCTCCCAGGCAGTAGAATTATGGGTACATACTGGTACACCCAGCTTTTCTTTTATAGGTACTGGGGTTCAAACTCAGGTCCTTGATTGCACTGCAAGCTCTTTACTGATTGAGCTGTCTCCCCAGACGAAGCACAATACCCTCAAATATCCCAGCATATCTAAAACTCCCTCCCCCGAAATCTTATTAGTTCTTTAAGAATTTCATACACTGCATTTGATCATATCCACCCCCCTCCTCTCAGATCCACAAACACACACGCCCACCTGTTAGCCCCCATCAGTAAAGCTTCCTTGCAGTAGGTGGGGATTAATACAGAGAACCCTGACGGCGCATGGTTCAAAGACTGGGAGACTGCGGTGTACCCAGCTCTAAATGAGACACACATATCATTGCGAGGAATTTTAGTGATAATTTGCTCTGCTCCATTGCCTGCACTGTATCAGCGTGTGTTGGATCCCACCATTTCAGAGTGATGGCAGTGATTAAAGAAAGAAGACAGAGCTCGCCATCACTATCCTAATGAAAGTCGTTCATCACACTCGATTCCCTGGTGCCCCAGGTTGGAGAAGTTATTTCTATCAGAGATAGCCCAGCTTTTAAGAGAAAGCATATCCCCAAAATGACTGTTGCTAATGACTATTTGGTTGGCATCTAGGAAAGTTTCGATAGTTTACCAGTCAGAATGTACTTTCATTTTAAGACTTCTCACTAAGAAACCAGAGAAAGTGGCTCAGTAGAAGCCAGTTCATAAGCTATAAGAATTCAAGCTTTTATGTCCATAGACTAATGGGGAAACTCTGATTAGATCCGAGGGCATTGCTGAATCATTTGTAGGACATGTGAGGAACCAAATTGTTCTACAGATTTGGTCCTTAATAAGCTCTTCTCCCCTCTACTTTGGAAAACACACTTTGACTTATTGTTCTGTAGATGCCAAGGGGACAAAGGATATCACATTAATTGCAGGGTATTTATTAAATCCATTATTGCAGAATCACATCTGTGGGCAGATCTGTTGACATTGTCAAGGCATGCCCAGACCTGTACTCTCTGTATCCTTTAAAGCCTGTGGCCTGTATTCTCTCACAGCTCACCAGCTGACAAAAGGAAAGTTCTAGAAATTCTCTCCTGAGGAACAAAATCATAGATCTATAGTGTTTGTCAAGATGTAGAAAAATCTATTTGGAAGGATGTGAAGTGATGGACAAGAAATGTTTTTAAAAGAAAGTAATTAGTGATGTTTTTCTCTACCACAAATCAGAAGCACAGTCAGCAAGTGAAGCAGTGTGACAGCAAGGCAGGAAGTGAAAGCTAGAGCAACAAACTGGTAACCCAGAAACAGAGGAAAGTGTACTTCATGTGTGCTACATGTGTGAGTATGTGTGTGTACTGTGTGAGAGTGTGTGTTCATGTGTGTATGTGTGTATATGTGTGTGCATGTATGTACATATGTGTTTGTACTGTGTGCATTCTGTGTATACACATGTATATGCTGAGTATGCATGCATGTGTATATGTGTACTGTTCTGTATGTACATGTGTGTTATGTGTACACATGTGTGTATGTGTATGAATATGTGTGTTCTGAGTATGTACATGTATGTCCATGTAACTATGTTGAGTGCTTTGCATATGTATATTTGTATGCTGTGGGTTTGTCTTGCTGTGTGTACAGTGTGAGAGAGTGTGTGCATATGTGGATATGTGCTTGTATATGTGCTTCCTATGTGTGTACATATGTGTTTGTGCTGTGTGTGCACAAAGTGTGTGCACAAAGTATGTGCATATTTTTATGCTGAGTGTGCATGCATGTGTATATATGTACTGTTCTGTATATACATGTGTGTTGTACATGCACATGTGTATATGTGTACTTTGTAAGTGTATGTGTGTGTACATCTATGTACATGCATGAGTGTTGTGTGCTTTGTATATTTACATATATATATATATATTTGTGTTATATGTGTGTACCCTGTGTTTAGGGTAATATTTCAAATCATAAGGAAAAAGAAGTCAATAAATGGAAACCAGAGATTCCATATACATTTAATGTAAAATAAATCTCAACACTCACATTACACTAGACAGATATATTTACTAATGAAATAAAGCATTTACTAAATATTTACTAAAGAAATAAGCATTTTAATTATGAAGGCATTAGACTTGAAAGAAGCTATGTGTACTTATCTTTCTTATACTTGAAAATGATATAAATCTAGTAGTTATGGATGAATTCTCAAAATAACTATTTAAAGAATATACATGCACAAATGTATACATGGAACAGTACATATATATGCATGCATGCACACTCAACATACATACGTGAACACACAGCATACACACATATGCATGCACATGTACACACATAGCACACACATATACAACAAGCACACATACTCACTGGATGGCACAAACATTTTCTCCTGTGTTTTTTGACATAAGATGTTCACAGAATATGTACGTTAATAAATAGCTATATGCTCTTAAATATGTGCATGTGGCCATACCTCAGGGGCAGTCATAACTGAGAATCCAGAAGCAGAGCTGTACCTTTGTGGTTGATGAACGCAGTGAAGGAAAGGAAAATCACTTTATTTATTTATATTTAGCTTTCAATGAGGAAAAATTAATCTTCTTTATTTTAACTCCCATTGTGCCTCTAATTAAATTATCCTGCTTATATAAAAAGTTAATGAAAGACAAGCATATATCACTCCACCAACTTCTATTCTTACTAAGAAAAATTGAACACATAAAAATGTCTACAATGAAGAAACAAACACAAACACCCAGTGTTGCCAGTGGTCAGTTATTTATTTACTGATATTCTAAAAACAGCACTTAAGGCACAAAGATATCAAAACAAAACTGCTTTCAGATTAAGAAATTGAAATACAAAACAATGTCTTTAGGTCTTGAGGTATGCAGCAGAGCTCGGTGGCGCAGGCTTCAGATCCAAAACCATCATCACAAAGACCCTGCAGTTACTTCATCCACACGGGCTCCAAGCTACACTTCAACAGTTGCTGTTTTTAAGTTATCATTTTAATAACCCTTATAGAACAATTACTTAACCCCATAGTACCTCACTCAAAAGGGAAGCGAATCCCCACTTGCTTCTATTTGAGTTTGAAAACAAGTGTGGTTTGGTTTGTCTGTCTGTTTGCTTGTTTGTCTGTTCTTCCTGCAAGTTTAGGTTTATGCTGTGGCTAATCTCTAAAGCATTGCTAATGACCAATGATCAGAAAGAATAGAAATAACCTCACCTCCTGTGATGGTTTATATATGCTTGGCCCAGGAAGTGGCACTATTTGGAGGTGTGGCCTTATTGGAGTAGGTGTGGCCTGGTTGGAGTAGGTGTATCACTGTGAGCATGGGCTTTAAGACCCTCATCTTGGCTGCCTGGAAGTCACTATTCTGCTAGCAGCCTTCAGATGAAGATGTAGAACTCTCAGCTCCTCTTGCACTATGTCTGCCTGGATGTTGCCATGTTCCCACCTTGATGATAATGGACTGAATCTCTGGACCTGAAAGTCAACCCTAATTAAATGTTATCCTTTATAAGACTTGCTTTGGTCATGATGTCTGTTCATAGCAATAAAACCCTAACTGAGACACTTCCCCAATATTTAAATTCTTATACACTCAAAAATGCCAGCATTGAGGAAAGGGAAACTTCAATAAGTGAATTAAATCAGAAGAACATTCTACAGGCGCCAGTTTTCTGGTGGTTGTGAGCAGAAGCAGTAATGACCCCTCCAAGAGACTCCACACTTCCTATCTATGTGGTCACAGTCTAGACAAGCACTGGAAATGACAGTGCTAAAGAACCTTTGACCCTGAATGGCTTATAGCATATCCTGAGGTAACTGAGGCCGGGAGCACAGGCTGGACCAGAGCAAAATAGCCCCTGGTACCATCCAAGTGGCTGATCCAGAGCAAACAACAGAAAGTTAATTGCACTTGAGAGAGAAGTTGCTCAGTGGTTAAAGCATTTGCCATTCAAATGTGAGAACTGGCATCCTGATTCCCCACAATCATATAAATGACGGATAGGCCTATGATAGCTTCAAGACAGGCAGGGGATTCCCCAAAGCAAGCTGGTTAGTGAGACTGCCTGTAGCAGCGGTCGATTAGAGTTGACTGTCTAAATGACCAGTGAAAGAATCACTGGGCATGATTCCTGACCTAAGTTTCAGGCCTCAACAAGTGGGCATACTCACATGTATGTACACACACATACACACCACATACATGTGAAAATAAAAAGAGAAAATAAATGAAATTATAGTACTAAAGAAACCACTACTTCTCCAGTTTAACAATACTTGTTTAGGACACAAACCAGCAAAGGAAAATATCCATGTGGCATACCCAAGGAATACATCATTTTACAACCAGTTGCAGTTTTAATCTATCTTCAGTGTCCTGCCCTCACATTTCTGAAGATATTTCCACCCTACTTCAGATCATCACTTACAAATGCCCTGTGTACCCCACAAATCGATCCCATTTCCATGTACTGAGGAAGGCCATGCTTGAGGCATGAGGTAATTCTTTCCTGAGGTGCTTGCCAAAAGCCATGTTAGGTTTCTTTTGTTGGGTTTCTTCAGGTTATATTCAAGTTGGAAGACATCAAACTGCTGTGTTTATTTACTTTGACACTCAAAAATCATTTTGCTTGCTGCAGAGTACAAGTGTAATTTAAACATCTGTTGCTGAAACATGCACATTGCCTACCCACTGGCACAGTAAGGCGAACTCCTCAAAAACGAATGCACAGCGCATACTCTGAACACATTTGTACCACACATTGAAAACCAAAGAAACAGATTTCCGTTTGGATCATACACGGATGTATCATTTCCCTGGAAAACAAGACTCAGCCAATTTGTCAAAATTATTGGGTTCAAAGTAGGAAGTCCTTTTTATTTCAACTTACTAGATTTAAGCTGTTTGGACTTCATATATTGGAGCTTTAAATGGCTTTCATATGCAGATCATCACTCAGAAAACAAGGGCTTAAAGCACCTTCTTATAAATGGCTCCCCAAGAGGAGAGCCCTTGGTGCTTGGAAGGCTCGAAGCCCCAGGATAGGGGAGTGCCAGGGCAGAGAGGTGGGAGTGGGGGGGTGGGTGAGGGAGCACCCTCATAGAAACAGGGGGAGGGAGGATGGAATACGGGGTTCCCAAAGGGGAAACTGGAAAATGTAAATAAATAAAATATCCAAATAAATAAATAAATAAATAGTTCCCCAAGTTCTCAGAAGGCACACCTGCTCTCCACCACCTTGTCACTCCCACTTTTGGCTTGTTCCCCCTGTTTCCAGAATTCACTCCATGCCATCTACTTCCTTTGTATATTTCTAGGATTTCAATCAAATTTGATTGCAAATCAAACATTCAGTATTTTAACTGAGTTTGATTGTTATGTTCAACCACTACCCCAAAATGTTGAGTTACAAAGATATGAACTTACACTAGGCAGGTTCCATACACTGGGGAACCTCTGCAGGAGTAGATTTCTTAATTTAACAAAGCTTTCCCCTTCCCTAACAATCACTAGATCTGAGACTGGGGCCCTGCTGACACCTCATCTGCTGCCCCAGCGTCTACCTTCAGAAGGGAAGAGCCACGTTAACAATTAACTGACAGCAAGCATAATTCTCTTGACTGTTCTATCTTGTTTTAATTAAAAGAACAGGAAAGTGCTTGTGCAATGGCGACCTCTCTACCCCATCTATGAGAACGCTCTTCTACTCAGAGCCCTGGAAGATCTCCTACCTTTAAAAGAAAAGTGATTCCACAGACATGCCTGAATAAAAGAAAGAAATTTTCAATTGTCTGAAAGAAAGGAGAGAAAAAAGTCTGTTTAGTCACTGAACTGGAAACAGTGAGTACTCAAAGAAACAGTCTTGTCAGGTTTGAAAGTGTTGTTAACTGCTCCACTGAGCTGTGCATTAAAATCAAATTTTAAGCCTCCTCTCTTCCTGTCATCTACTGTAGAAAGAAAAACACTCATAAGAACACTCTAATTCTTTCCTATGAAAGTACCAGGGCTATATGGTGTCCATGTTTGAATTCAAAAGCATTTTTATGTTTTAGCATTTTGTTCTCATCTTAATCCACAGACTTATGGGCTTACTTATTTTTATTGGCTTATGTATTCAGATTTAGGAGTATTGTGTGACATTCATGTTTAATAAAATCTAGAAACACCAGTTCTGGGTCACTTATTGTTCTCATTGCTGTGACCAAATATCTGAAAAGAGGTAGTCCGAGGACTGGAGGATCCATACTGGCTCATGGTTAAGAAGCTAGCAGGACAGCGTGGCAGGCAGGGCAGCAGAAGTAGGGGTCTGCTGGTCATGTTGCATCTAGTCAGGAAGCAGAGAGGGATGAATAGAATGGTACCTGTGTTCTCCTCTTTATGAATTCTGGGACTCCAGCCCACAGAATGGTGCCACCTAAGTGTAGGATGGGACTTCCCACTTCAATTCACCCAGGCTAGAAAACAGTCATAAGTGTGCCCAGAGGTTTGTTGCACTTCTAAGGGTGCAATCTCAGTACTATTAGAGGTAGAAGCCGGTAGGAGGCTGTCCTGCAGCACACTAGCAGACCAGTGGATGCTAAGCCTAGAACAGTAACAAGAGATAGAAGCTATAGACACTCATCCCTGGGCCCTGTGATAGCACATGCTAAGGGTACCAGGGCTTTGAAGGGATTAGGAGCAGGGGGCTCAGTTTCCACGGGATGACTTCATTGACTTGCTGAGGCTTGAGGGTGATAAAGATCGCCATGCCACACGAAACCAGACATTGAAATCTTGTTGAACTTACAGCCTTTTGTGCATGTTTGTATATGTATAAGGCTTCAAGAGAGTGTGTGTTTGTGCATGCATGCATGGGTACATGGCTGCCTGTGTGAGTGCACAAACACATGTGTGCATGTGTATGTGTGAGGGTGTGTTGCGTTTGCTATTACCAAAGTCAGTGCTTCTATTACAACCAAGATCCCTGTGCTACGAAAGCCTGGATCCTCGTGGTCAAAGGTGTAGGAATTTGCTCCTTCTCTGAAGTAGGCTGCATAGGACACCTCCTTCCAGTCGTTCCTCTAAGCAGGCTCCATGCATACTCTTTGACAGCTGTGAATCCCTGTTCCCATTGGTGCCTGCTGAGACAGTCCTGTGGAACATCTCTGACTGGGAAGCTGAGGTTGTAGCTCCCAGTGCGTTCTCTTCCTACCTCCTGCTGCTGAGTCAGTTCCTTGTACCTCCTAGGGGACCCCTTTCTCCCTTCCTCCCTTCCTCCATCCCAGTACTGGCCCTGAGACTCCCACCTGGAAAGCAGAACCGCCTACCTTCCTACACTGATTGTTTAGGCTCTTCTCCATAGAGGAGGCAAGCACTGGCCCTTTCTGTACAGTCATTTATCTCTGATGAATGTAAAATTAGGTATCAAGTCACGATCAACAGGATGCAGCTTATCCACATGCGCTTATGAAATGGATAAACAGAAAACAAAATATATAAAATATCAAAAGTATGTGAAAGGAGACAACGCTCACAAGGAAGGTGCTGAGTGTTATCTTAAATGATAAACTTAAATTTGCCAGTAAAAGAAACTGTGGCCCTATGGGCTCAGACGTTCAATAGCCAGCACTGTTCTTCCAAGGTTCTGAGCTCAGTTCCCAGTAACACCAGGTGAAAGTAAAATAACCAGATAGAAGCTGGCAGAAGTCAGAGGAGGAACCAGTGAAGGTCTGTGCTATACATCAAGCAATGCAGTAAAAGGGGGGAGGAGCCACGTTTGAGAACAAATCCAGGTTGTTACTTAAGAGCTAAAAGAGCATGAATTATTTATTGTTGACTTTGAGCAAGCACAAAAGGAAAATAAATGAGGAGGGATACAGGGTGCGATGACTTAACTGCTGGAGTAGTAAAAAGGCTCCACCGGACCCCACGGGCTCTGCGGGCTCCGTGGGCTCTACAGGGTCCACGGGCTTCACTTGTCTTCTAATTGGTCTTCTATTCGGTTTCCTGTGTATTCGCTCCTCCACCCACTTTCCATCCTCTGGACATTTATTAAAATATTTTGTTTGCTTAGAAAACTCCTCCAACTTTTGTTTTCCATTATATTTAATTACTTGTTGCCTAGTTCTCATTTTAACCTTCACGGGGTTGGGGTGGGGGGAAGAAGCTGTGTTTACGTGAGCAGACCTCAGCTGCCATCTTGTGCTTATAAACCAGGTAGTCAGGGAAGCAAACATAGTCTTATTTTCAGCCTGACACCTAATTCCGGGAGTTCTCAATTGTGTCTTTCATAATGTTGCAAAGCAACAAATATTTTCTTCTTTTAGTCTCTCCAGAAGGAGAGGTTATCACACGTTGGTAAGAACTGAACGAAAATAGCAGCAGCCCTCGTCCGTTAACATGGGCGTCTCTTTGCTCAAAGGTTCTTTTGATCTGAGGATGGCACCAGCTTGCTGTTTTGTTTTTACTTGCTGATAGAAAGTATCTTCATTTCTCAGAACATATGGCTATTTTAAAGTATATTTTAGTATTTAGATTCAGTCGCCTGGTTATTGCGGATGCCGTGGGTGAGATGATCCGTGAGCTTTCAGAAATGTAACATTTCACCTATGATTCTGTTCTATCATTTGATTTTTCTGTTTTGCTTCATTTGATTTGAGAAAGAGCAGCAGCCTGCTCATTTCCGTTCCAGTTTGCCGATGTCCACTTCAAGGTACTTCCCATTTCCTCAGAACAAAGGCTTTCGAGGGCCCAGGGATGGTGGTTAGTGACCATGTGGAAGGGAAAGGTCAAGAGCTGAAGCCAAGTGGACAAGAAACACCTGGAAGCACTGCAGAAAGCCGTAGGAACTAACGCATGCCGGCCGGAGGAGAGTAAGAGGATGGCTAAGGTTTGACATACAACACCGCAGAGTATTCTGGGAGCTCTGAATTGTGTCTTCTAGGCAGCAGTGTTTCAAAGAAAGACATATTTTCTTGTTTCAGCCTCTCCAGAAGGAGGGGCTGTCACACATTCATAAGAACCGAACGCAAGCATCAGCCCATCGTCAGTTAAGGTGGACGTCTCCCTGCCCAAAGGCTTGTTTTGACCTCAGGATGGCACAGACATTCTGTTCTGTTGATTTAGTCTTCTGATGTCTGCCAGCCAGTTTGAGAACTCTGGTCCAGACCATTTGGAAACCATAGTACTTTCTCCATATCCACATCCGGGAGTCCAGGGATTCATGACGTTCAGTTGCTGTCCAGAATAATTCTCCACTATTTCGTGAAATTGCCTCTCCAATTTCTTGGTATCTCCAACAGCAACAGAACCTTATGTGCCAAGACACAAAAACTTCCTGCCGGATACCACCAAAGGAAAATAATGGCACCATGAATATTCACATAGGAAAATATGAATTTCTTCTTTGCAGATACTGTCCAAGCACCTTAGAAACCACATTCTCTTCCAAGATCTCCACAGTCACCAACAAGTGTGTCTTGCCAGCGTCAGCAGCTCCTATTGATGAAACAATGGACTACAGCCCTGCACCTGGACAAAGAAAGAGATGATATTTTTCCACCAAATCCCCAGACTCTTCACTGACTGATAACTATTATCACACTGAGTGATAAAAATGCCCCCGAAAAAGCAGCTTATGCTGAAATGGTTTCTTCTGGCTCATGGTTGAAGGTACAGGCCATCATGAAGTCGGAGAGTTGAGGCAAAAGAAACTTGAAGCAGCTGGTCATAGAACAACAGAATCAGGAAGAGAGAGTGATGTCTGCATACTTCTGCTCAGCTCTTTTCCTACACTTATGCAGTGAAGGATCCCATCTAGGGGATAGCACCACCCACAGTGGGTAGATCTTCCTGCCTCCATTTTTAAAAGTGTTGATTTTCCACAGGCATTCAGAGAAGTCTGTCTCTCAGACGATTTTAGACTCTGTCAAGTTGCCAAGAACAGTCATTGCAGATAAAGGCTACTTCAGTGACTTACGGTGACTGAGATGAGCTTCAGGGACTCCTGCAGCAAAGACAAGCCTTCTATGGGTAGACGAGAATTTTTGTATAGAACTCTTTTGGTCAGTAATTAATTATCACTTAGTTTTCTTGACCAATAGTTACAACTTCTAAACTCATCGCCAGTCTTATTAAGAGAAACTTCTTCATGTTCATGTGCTGTTTGTTAAAAAGCACATATTCCCTCGTTGAAAATAGCCATAGAGAAGATAGAAGTGTATGTGGTCTCAGTGACAGATTTCATAGCTATTTTAAAAAATGTATTTTTAATTACTCGAGAATTTCATATATTTCATATTCATATCATTTTTATTATGTCAATCACCACACTCCTCTACTTAACTCCTCCCAGATCCACATTCAAGCCTGCACCCAGACTCAACTTTAGTTTCTTCAGTTTTATTTTACTTGTTGTTGTTGGGGATACATTTTTGTCTACTTAGTCCAATTTGTTCTGTCCAAATATCCTCATGTAAGGGAACATTCACTGCTGCCTCTCCAACCTACCATGACCCCTAACCATTCAAGAGAACCAATTCTCCCTCCTCTAGAAGCTGTCAACTGTTCAAAGCTCCTCACCCAGATATGGACCCTCGTGATCCCCTCCCCCACTCCTTTCTGGAATGTTGACCGGCCTGATCTCATGCAGGTCTTTTACAAGTAACCATGGCTGATATGGGTTCATGATTGTAGTGGCCCTGTCATGTTCAGGAGGTACCATGAATATTCAAATAGGAAAATATGAATTTTCTCAACCTCTGGCTCTTACAATTTTTCCACACCCACTTCTGCAATAGTCCCTGAGCCTTGACGTCTAGAGGATGGACCACAGATGACCCATTTGTAGCTGGGTATATCTCTAATACTTGTTCTCTACACTTTGATCAATGTGATTTTCTGCATTAATAACCATCTGACACACATAGAAACTTCTTTTATAAGGTCTGATGGCTACACTAAGCAAAGAGATACAAATTTATGGAAGAGTTTGATGCTTTAGTAGAATATAAGTAGCACGTTCACACCTTGGGCGTATGAGCTCACCAATCATGGGCTCTTGATGAGATTTTCAGTAACAGGGCTATGTTTCTTCCTGTGGAGCAGGCCTTAAATGTGATAAGAAAGTAATTAGTTACCGCCATACTATTTGTGCTACTGTTGCACTACGAGCATATCTTGCCATGCTCATCACTATCGTGTCTCACGGAGTAAACAGTTGGATAAGAAGATTCATTCAATGTTAACATTCTTTTTTTAAAAAAAATATTTATTTATTTATTTATTTATTTATTTATTTATTATATGTAAGTACACTGTAGCTGTCAGAAGAGGGGGTCAGATTTTGTTACGGATGGTTGTGAGCCACCATGTGGTTGCTGGGATTTGAACTCAGGACCTTTGGAAGAGCAGTCGGCGCTCTTAACCACTGAGCCATCTCACCAGCCCTCAATGTTAACATTCTTAAGGATGGTCCATATGGTGGGTTGAATAAGAGTGGTCCTCATAGGTTCATATATTTGAATATTTAGACATCAAGGAGTGACACTATTTGAGGATTAGAAGGATTAGGAGGTGTGGCCTTGATGGAGGAAGTGTGAAATTGAGAATAGGCATTGAGGTTTCAAGGGCTCATGCCAGACCAGCTCCACCCCTACCTCTTTCTGTCTCTATCTCTGTCAATATCTCATCCCTATCTATCTATCTATCTATCTATCTATCTATCTATCTATCTGTCTGTCTGTCTGTCTGTCTGTCTGTCTGCCTGCCTGTCTGTCTGTCTGTCTGCCTGTCTGTCTGTCTGTCTGCCTGTCTATCTATCTATCTTTGCCTGTATATCAGGTTGTAGTTGTCCGCTGATGCTCCAGTACCGTAAGTATTGCCATCATTCCTACCATAATGATAATAGACTAAACCTTTGAACTGTAAAGCAAGCCCCCAATTAAGTTTTTTCCTCTATAGGAGTTACCTGTGTCATGGTGTGTCTTCACAGTGATAGAACTATAACTAAGACAGTGTTAGCCACGCTGCCATATCTCAACAGGTAGACTTAGTTCTGAGGACGCCTGTGGTTCTCTGACTTACCATGTTAACTCTCTTATAAAGATTCCAGAGACTTTTCTAAAAGAGCAAATAGTTTCTGATTTCACTGGTACTTTCACATGAATGAAGAATGCAAGTTATAATCTACTATATACCAAATCCCAGGAATACAGAATTTTGAGTTCTAGTTTTGTTTTTGTTTTTTTTCATAATAAATGGTACCATGCAATCCAATTCTTATGACAAGCCTATGAGACAAACAAGGTAATTCCCATATCACAAAGTTAGAGACCTGTGCCTTGCCAAGGTTACTAATGTATCCAGTATCAAAAGTCAACAAATAACAAAGTGGGATTTGAACCCATGTCCACATATAGACAATACCATATTGCCTCCTCTTTTGAGCTTTATGACATGTATAAAATTCATTTGTTTCCCAGTTGCTTCTTCTAATGGAATCCTAAACATTTCCCACTAATCCCTATAAAATTTATCCCAAAATAGTAAACACGTTGGCTTCCATGTTTACCATCTACATCAACCAGTAAACAATAACCTTGGGGCTAAAGAGCCCTTGGTCATGTTTTGCATCTATTTATCATCCCAAGCACCTAGACAAGATAACAGAGAGTCCATAAATGTTTGTAGAAAGTAAAGAATAAGTAGATAGTCCCCTCATTAAAGTTAACCAACTCACAGGTTCCTGAGCATGGGGGGTTATGCTGTCCTTCTTCATCATTTTGAAATCCTGGGCAGAGCTTAGATTCTCTCTCCCCATCTGAGCTAAACAATAGCACAGCACAATACAGGTTCTCTGAAAGAAGCTACTGCCCATAGTGAAATGTCTTCTTAGTCTCTGAGTTAACAACTTGTTTTCTGTTTCAGTCGATTAATGTTCCTGGGTTGGTTACCAATTTTGTGTGTAGTTTATCCATATGAGTATAGATGAATTGATCTTTTCTTTACTTCCATGTTTTCAAAAGTAAATAGGCAAAAAGGGGTTGAGGACGTGCCTCCATTGCTAGAACTTGTCTATTCTTCATGAAGCTTCTGGCTTCAATTCCCAGCAGCACATAGATCAGGATGGTGGCTCATACCCATAATTACAGGCACAAGGGGAGGCAGGAGATTCAGAAGTTCAAGGTCATCCTTGGCTACATTTTGAACTCAAGGCTAGAATGGTATCTTATTAGATAGATAAATGGATAGATAGATAGATAGATAGATAGATAGATAGATAGATAGATAGATAGATATCCTTGTGTAAAAAGAGGTGGCATGTGAAATAAAGTACTATATGTTACAGCTCCTAATCTCCCCCAGTCTCAAAACTAGCACTTATTATAACAAAGTCCTTAAATATGTACTGAAGAGATGAGTGGATGAGATAATCCTCAGAGAGCATGGAATGTTCTGGAACAGTCTTAAAAAGAAGCACCAAATACTGTCCTCACAGAGAACAGACTGTGGCAGGAAATGAAGTGGGGACATTTGCTGCCAGGGAAACTACTGAAATTAAGCCTTCACTTTTACATTTAAAAAAAAAAAAAAAAAAAGCTGTAATCCCAAAAACCTGTGAGAAGAGAGAACACCAAGTGCTGTCTTAGGGTCATTCTCCAAGCTCAGACGCACCACTTCCCCAGATCCAGCACTCACTATAACGGTGACGGTGACAGTCTAGAACAGAAGCAAGCAATGTACCAATGGGCTTTCCAGAAAATTCTAGACGTCACAGTGTAAGGAACACACAAAACTAAATTCCAGTCTCATCATATTCCTCTGCCTGCAGAGAACACGTACTTTCTATCCTATCGTAATTTAGGTTGCCAATAAGCACAAACCACATGCGCCCAGGTTGAGAAATTGGATCTCGCCAGAGAAACGTGGGTTATTTTAAAATAAATGGAGCTTGAAGTGCTGTTTGGTCACTACCTCTTCATACAACTGTCTAAGACTGAATTTTCCATAAAGTCATATGTAGCTACTGAATGAGGGCCTGGTTCAGCAGCTACAGTGCAGATCCTCAGATAGGCTTAGATGTGACCTGGCTTGGAAACAACAGCCCCTCAAGTACTTGCTACAAGGGCAAAAATTCTTCCACAGTTTGACAGGACCTGGTCCATTAGCATAAGCAGCTTCTTGCAGCTGGGTTTATGTTCCTGATTTCCAGCACCAAAAAGAGAAAAAAGGAAAGAGAGAAAGAAACGGAGGAAAGACTAAAAAGAATAAAAACAGAGGGGGTGGGGCAGAACACAGACATAATATAAATAAAAACAAGGTAATACATCGTCAGTCTACGGCTTCTCAGTTGGGCTGGACCTGCGTTATAGTGCTCAGCATGTGGTTTCAATTCCAGCAACAAGGCACATTTGTTCAAGAGCACGCTGGCTGCTCACTTCAGTTTTCGCCATGCTAAGAAATATCACCGCCTATGATTCGCCTTCAGGGGTCAAGTGTCTGGCATGTGGCTGCTATGTTATGGTCCATATAATCTTCCAGCCTCTCCAAGCTGCAGACCTGGGATCTTTGATGTCAAAAAGACTTTTGTATATGTAATAGGCATGTAGTGTACATATATTAAATGTACAAACTGGAGAAAAAAAAGCACAAACAAACCGTAGACATAAAATGACTGATTCCTTCACTCCTTTTAGACTGACTGTACACACAGCAGCCATAAGACTTTGCTTTCGAAAATACAAACCCCAAGTTGATCACCTTTAACTGGACTGTGCTTTGAGACTTTATTCCTCATGTTGAAGGATTATATAACTTGGTGGAATCTTGCAGAAAAATCTGATACCATTTGGTATTTATAGAAACATTAATGTTCACTCTTATTATGTCAACACCCATGATGTACAGTTCCCTCACTTTTTGCTGCAGCCCCTTTAAAAGGACACAAAAAGTTGAAAGAAATCTCTTGCTCCTACCCCAAAAGCTCCCCATCCTGTTCAGCTACTGAAGGTCTCGATGACATAATGGAGATGCCTTGTAATTTCCCAAAATCACTAGAAGTACATGGGAAGTTTTGTTCCTTGGAACTGACTTACATTTTTGGTAGCTCCTTTGAAACACTGTCTCCTGCCATGGCATCTCTTCACCATAAGGGGACATGGAGTCAGAGAAAGACAAGGAACTCAGCTGCAGATGAGGTCTATGTCTCAACTCCTGCTTTACCTCTGGCTAGCCACAGTAGCTCATTAACCTCATCAGAATCTCCTGTACTTACTTAAGCCAAATTGCACTGATTCTTCCTCACAGAGGAAGCCTAAAGATAAAAAGATAAAATTCACAAAGGTCGAAGACACTAAAGTCTGAGGTTAGGTTTTTTTTTTTTTTTGAGGCTGCCAGACAAAAGAAGAAAATAACAAGAATTTCAGAATACTAACTACCACAGAAATCTATATCGAGAAAGAATTCTACTTAACACCATAGCAGAAAGTCTGCCTCTGGGCTTTCTTCTGCTCCTGCATTAGAGTCCTATTGTGACCACAAGGTTGCCACATTGACTGCCATCCCATCGTACTCCATGGCTTCAGAGAAGGCAGCTCTCATGAGATGTCCTGTCCCTGGTTGGCCAGGAACTTCTTGGGGGAATTCATCCCAAGTCAAACTGTTCACAACAACATTAAAAAATCAAAAATGGATTCCCCACCATTGCAACCTGTCTGCAAAATAACCTCATTATCAATTAACTCCCAATCCGTATGCATCTAACTAAGACTCTAGACTCTTAACAAACACAGAAGGAGGAGGAGTCCTGGGCTGGCTATGAATATTCTTTGTTTTATTTTACAACTTGATAGAAGTTGAAAAGGGAGCTTCAATTGGGAAAATGCCCCCACCCAATCAGCCCATGGACAAGTTTGTTGCACATTTTTTTGGTTGATAATTGATGCAGGGAGGGGGTCAGTACACCATTGGTGCTACTACCCCTGTTTTAGTGATCCTGAGTTCTACAGGAAAGCAGGTTGAGCAAGCCATGAGGAGCAAGCCAATTCCTCCATGGCCTCTGCATCAGCTCTGTCTCTGGGTCCCTGCCCCATTTCAGGTCGTGTGCTGACTTCCTTCGGTGATGGGCTATGATGTAGAAGTATAAATGAAATAACCCCTTTCCTGCCCAAGTTGTCTTTGGGTCATGGTGTTTCGTCACAGTGGTAATGACCCTAACTAACACAGATCCAAACCAAATCCTGTTACTTCTTCCATTTTTTAGCCTACCCATTCATCAAAAAATATTAAGCTCAGCAAGTAAAGGCACTTGGGGCCCAATACTGCCAACCCAAATTCCATTTCTAAGAGTCTTGTAATGATAGAAAGAAAGAGAACCAACTCCACAAAGATGCCCTCTGACCTCCATATGAGTATTATAGCATGTATTTATACACACACACACACCAATAAATAAGTTTTGAGATAAAGCATCCTCTGAGATTCCTCCACTCAAATCCTATATACTTTTCTCCATTAATTAGCACATTTACAATGAGCTGTTCAGCTTCGAATGGGTCATCTTTTCACAAAAATATCAGAAAGAATGAGATCTGGTTTCATTCCCAAGAGAGATCACATGAATGGAGGTCACATTCACAGAAAGAAAAAAAAAAATAACAGTGCAATAGTCGGTCTTGTTTCCAATCAGGACAATTAAGCCTGAATGTCAACTTGACAAATGGAGGAACCTGTAAAGGATCACCCAAGCCCATTTCTAAGTGTCTGTGAGAGTGTTTTCACAAACCATTAGATCGTGACTTCTAATCTGAAGAATTTACCTACTGGTGGAATCCCTTTTTAATTCATAATTAACATGTAGAGTAGTCATGCCTGTTTCTGGGAAGCAAGTCACATGTGTTTTGAAACTGTACCTCTCTCTCTAACCTCTTCTGTTACTGTTTCTCTTCGCTTCCTGTCTGCCATGGCATGCTCTACCATGCCTTCTACCATCATGGCTAACACCTGACATTATGCTCTAAAATAAACATTTCCCAGTAAACGCCCACTGAGCCACAAGCCTTTGCTCAACAGTTATGACCTGCCTGTAAGATATGTTCTCTTTCCCTCTTCCATCCAACTAGTAACTGTGTCTAATAATATCTAAAAAATTCAATGATTTTTTTTCTTCTTCCTTAACTCTGTCCAGTCTCTGGACTCAGGTTCTCATCAACTGGTGTTTGAGGGGGTCCTGCTAAAAAGTCTAATTAGAACTCATCCTAATTCATAAGTCATACCACTGAAACCTGAAATGCGCCTGTAATCCTAAATGTGTATTTCATGACATTAGAATCAGTAGATGAAGCCTCTGCATTTTTTTCAGGAGAAAAATCTTACAGCATTGTACACCTAACTCAATATAAACAAATAAACTAAAATTAACCATCCAACTAGCAAGACAAAAACTAACAAAGTAAACTAAAATAAAAACCAAGGAATTGATAGCGTAAAAAGTGGGAAATGGATTTACACTGAGAACCATAAAAATATTACATATGGTTCTTTTAAAAAAAAAAGCCAATAAATAGGCAAAGCCTATCTAACCTACATAATAAAAGGTAAGAAACTACATACACAGTAAACCAAAAATAGCTGGCAGAAAGTCATTCAATCAGTCTCAATAAGCATATGATAAGCTATGTGGTCTGTTTCTATCTAAGTTTTGTTAAAAAAAAATCACTGAGAGCTGGCAAAATGGTTCAGCAGTTAAGAACACTGGCTATTCTTCTAGAGGTCACAAGTTCAATTCCCAGCATGTTAACTCACAATCATCTATAATGGGATCTGATGCCCTCTTCTCTCATGCAAGGACATATGCAAATAGAGCAGTCCTATGAATAAAATTACATGAATAAATAAATCTAAAAACCCTCACCAAGACAACAATTAATCTTGCCACTTAGACACAAGAGCCAATTCTTTACTTATGTAACTGTTCATTGATCTCCAATATAATAATCATGATATCAATAAAATTCAACCAGCCAAAAGCCATGGAGTGTAACAGAGACTATACACAAAGAAGAATGAAGTGATAACTACACACACACACACACACACACACACACACACACAGAATTCAATATTATGCAATCAACCTAACCTTATTCTTCAAAGAAGTAGAAAAAATAAGGAAAAATATATATAAAAAAAAAAACTATGAGAAAACATAAGACACAAAACTGTACATTACACCTATTTTTAAAACTACTCATAGAAAAATGCTGGGCAGTCAAATGCTGACTAAATACCAGTGAACAAATTCTTCTCCTCCTCTTAGACTGCAAGCATGGCCAGTGAAGGGGTCAGATCCTGGCAGAAGGCCTGAGGGGAAACACATGTCCAGATTCAAGCATAGAATAAGAGGACCAGAAGGCAGGTGTTAAGGTCCCATGACAAGGAGCAGGACATTGCCTGAAGACTGTCTATCCTTCCATCCTAGAGGATATCAAGTCCAGTGCTCATATCTGACTAATGGTTTGAACATGTGACTGAAACTGGAATATCTGCATCCCACCACGTGGACATTACAATTAATCTTGAAATTGAGGAGCATCGATTCCCTGTGAACACTTGGATGAAAGAAGCATGTGTTCTGTAGCAGTGAGAGATTGCAGGCCACACATGGTTCCGATGTAATCTTTCCTTGGGTTGAAACAGAAACGTCAGAAGACTTTTGTAGATGACAAAATTATGTGGTTCCCCCCCCCTCGGATTGCTATCTATATCTGACCCCTTCCTTTGGCTCTTGGAAATGGTGCTTCTTCAACTGTGGTCCTCCCGCCCAGCTCCATCCCTGCTTGCTGAACTGCTATCAAAGTTAGTGTATTTATGCCATCTGCCTGTAATCAAAGACGACTGTTTCCAGAAAGCATAGCCTTCATGTGCTCCCACGTATGAGGACTCACAAGGGAATCCAGTCTCCAGCTCAGTGTCACAAATCGCATCTCACCACAGTGACACTATGTATTACCTATTTGATCACGTGAGCCCCGTGTCTTACCACATTCTAACCCCTGGAAAACAATGCTGTGACATTCCTGTCTTCAGATCATTTCTGACCTCCCTCCGTCCCCTCATCTCCTCCATCTGCTTCACTCACTGTATTCTCCAGGTCCTCAGATCTCTGGCTTAGTTTTATTTTGCCGTGTCTTTTTAAAAGTTATCTTTGTATATTGAGATTATTAATCAATTCTAATGGAAAAGTTGTCACCTCTGAGAAACCTAATTTGAAGCCCCTTATAGAGATCTCATTGTCATCATCAGCCACACCCACTGAAAATTAATTTTCAGAGCCCAAATGAATGCATATACACTCTCACACATGCATACATGTGCATGTATACACATATACTCATACATAAATTAACATGCATAAGTAGCATACTCACGATACACAGGAACACACCCTTGATGCTAAAACCTCCTCCAGCATCATGTTCACAATATATCCACTACCCAAACTTGATGCAGGCAGTGTAAGCTACCTGTAAATATTTCCTGAAAAGCTGAGCAGTAAGTCCCTGGTGACCCTGTGTTTGTGTTTCCATGTACTTTAACATATGTGTTGAAGAGAAGATTCGTGTTATTTGAAAATGGGATAGAGTGGAAAAAAATAACATACTTTCTGGACAGCCTGTGTATTATCCAAAAGCAGGTAGCTAGTGACTACTGACCAGCAGCACCGCAGTCCATGAATTTGACTTTCTGGTGAGCTTTTGCAGTATTCTGGGTGGTGCTGATAAAACCTGCTACACAAAGTTCTGTGGAGAGAAATCCCCAACCTTTCCTGTCCCTCTCTATAGAAGTGTGTTCCCATAGAAGAATCATGGTGTGAAGGTGCTGAAATGTGTGTGTGTGTGTGTGTGTGTGTGTGTGTGTGTGTGTGTGTGTGTAAATATATACTGAGGTATATGCAGGTGCCTGCGTGTGAGAGTGTGCGTGCATGTCGGTGGGCAGTGTACATGTGTAGTGTGTTGATGTATAGATGCATGTGAGAGGTTTGCAGGTGCTTGCATGTGTATAGGTATGCGTTTAGCAGCTGTGAATGGGGTGATGTACTCACAGAAAGCCTAGTGCACTAAGGAACACCCCAGGATTGTTTCCTTCCTTAGGGACACCCCCCCACCCAACTCCTGTTCTTGCTCTGGATGGAACTGAAGGAGGAGGAAACGATGCAGAGAAGAAACAGAAAGGGCAGGAGGGCAGACTAGAGACTAAGTCTTGAGAGTCTCACTTTGACAAAGGAACACACCCCAGCCATGAGACAACATAAACCTTAGGGGCAGTCCCAGCTGAGGGGCCCATCACTGCCTGCAAGATGGTGACTCGAGTACTCAGCTGCTGGTTAGTGGGCACTGTGCTTTAAATCACTGACCCCATAGCTGACATAGATGGGAGCCTGAGGACAGCCACTGTGGGTCCAGGCAATCGGAGCTGCTATTCCGTGGCCCTGGGCTTCGGTATGCGGAGGACTTCCCCGCTGACATGTGCCTTTCAATCTCTGCTGAATTCCACTTTTGAGGTGTTCCTCAGTCCCTTCCCCTGCTTCGTGCAAAATTAAGAACAAGTGCTGACCCCTAAAACCTTTGCTCTGGACGATCGTTCCTTGACCTGTGCTTCTCATTTCAGCCCTCCTCTTAGTGAGCAACGCCACGCAGGCAAGTTCCAGGGTTCCCACCCTTGACACGGGCTGCACATGGCCAGGAAATGTGCGCCATGGTGCTGGAGGGCACTGCGCTCAACTGAGGTATCAGATAGCACATTTCCATCTGGTTATAATTTATTTACTCTATCAGTACTTTATATTAAAGAAAGTGAACCAGTGTGAAAACTAAAAGGAAGACGTATTTTGGCTGAAGAGTAACCTGGAAATTATTAAAGTCAAAAGCTTCTGGGTCAAAGGGCAGCAGCTTCGTGTTATTAGAATAATATGTTAATGTTTAAGTCATGTAACCTTGTAGGGTCTCCGAAACACCTGCGAGGAAAATGGTTTTCACACTGTTGAGATGGTAACGAATAGGCAGGCTCACTGCTGCTCCGGACTCTATTCATGCAACTGCGTTTTATGAGCCAGTGAAACATAGCCTGACATGAATATAAAAAAGACAGTAAAACAACGCCACCCTTTCTCGTTTCTCCATTTTTCTCTCTGCACATGGCTACTCCCCTCCCAGCGCCTCTTTACACCGGCTGCCCTTGGTTCAGCCGTTGCAGAGGACCAAGTCCAAGGTGCCCTGAGATACGGTAGAAAACACAGGATTCCTCCCACAATAGAGTTCCAATTATTGCATAAGGTTGGCACTGTGGACTCTATTCTGCCTGTGTCAAACAGTGTTGCAGAACCCTAAGCTGCATCTCCATTAGCAATATTTCTGAGTGTCTTTTTTTTTTTTAACTTCACGTCATTCTCAGCCTTAGCACCCAAAAGTAAATATGCACACATGTGTCTCAAGATAGGGAACGCCTGTGTTTCTGAAAGGCCTAACACCGAGAGCCCATCTGAAGATGGGACAAAGGGCATCTTTCATCCCTAATTGATGTAATTACCTAACCTGACCTTTAGAAAGGTGAGGTCCATCAGACTGTGATAATTTGCATTTATTTTAGATGCAGATGTCAACTCTCTGGCACTCTTATATGTGCACAGGAAAACAGTTTAAAGACTAGACATTCTAAAAATAAAATAAAATAAAACAAACAATCAACTTTTATGTTAAATACAATCTTGCCTTTCAGAAATCAGCCAGTTGATTCTTAAACAATTGTGTTACAGCATGAAATTTGTCTCTTTAAAATTTAGATAATGAAGCTATGGCCTCCAATGTAACTGTATTTAGAGTTAGGGTACTTCAGGAGAAAATGGTGAGGTGAGGAGAACCTTACTGTGATGGTGCCTGTAGAACCAAACAGGAAATTAGACTTCACATGGGCACACCCATGCATATACATACACTGTGCACACACACACTAAGTACATGCACAAATGCATGCACACAAAACAAATAAAAGTAATAAAAATGATTGACGAGGACTGCTCCACAATTTTCTTCAGAGTGGAAGGAGTCAGCGGGAGAAACAAAGTGGAATGACTGCTCCACAATTTTCTTCAGAGTGGAAGGAGTCAGCAGGAGAAACAAAGTGGAATGCAGACCCTGACGAGATAAAAGGTACAGAGAGAAGGGAAGAAGGAAGCCTGCTCTGGCTCCCTGGTCATCCACTAGGAACACTCCCACAGGACTCCAGTTGCTGCTGGCCCACTTGGTCCACGCTCGCCTTTCTCGGGTTACGTCACACATTGAGCTCTCGCCTATGCAAAGTAATAACTTCTAAAAATATTTTATTTTTGGTTCTTAGCCTTCTAAAAACTCTTTACAGACATTACCTCATCCTTTCTCTTATAAGTAGGTAACCCTGATGACAGAGTAGCCCCCAAAGCTGTTTATGTAGATTCAGGGGTAGACGTGTGCCTGAGACCTCAAGGGTGTCAGTCCTGTCTATTTGGAATGAAAGATGGCTGCACTCAACTTCAGTAAGTGCTACAAGCTCTTGTTCTAGTAGAAGAAAAATACCCCAGTGCTGGAATTGTAAAAGGTAACAAAATAAAGCCATTTTGTTCACCAAAGAAGAGAAATAAGAAAATGACATTTAGTGTACAGCTTTCACCTTCTAAAAGATTGCTTTGCATAAAACATAAATTGAACACTTGATCCATGGAGGTATTTTTGTATTCTTGTGCATGTCTAAAAAATAAATACAGGCATTTCTATTCTTGCTGAAATGTCTATAAGATCGTTACACACACACACACACACACACACACACACAGGGCCTTTCAGTAGTCTCCTGTGTGATGAGTTAAGCAGACAGTCTGGGGAGAGACTCTGTCCTGCCGCTATAATGGGCTAGCTCCTCCCACTGTGAGAACCACAGAGATAAAAGAATCTTTCTTTCGCTCTGCTCACTCTGCTGTTAGTCCTGTCCCATTTAGAGCTGGAGACACTGTAACTTTAGGACCTTACAAATGTCTGAACTCATAACATGGGAAAATGTGAACATTTTATTAACTTAGCAGAGGATTCCAGCCTAAACAGACTTTTCCCTCTGCTGAACATGTGTTTAAAAGATTACAGGAAAGGATTTTGAGCTCGAGTCTTCAATTCCATCGAAGAGTGACTACCTTGTGTGTTGCTCTAAGGTGTAAAAGATCAGCTCTCCTCAGCTACGTGTGGCCTCCAGGCCTCTGTCCTGTACCTGCCCCCACCTCGGCAAATGTGAATACCCAGAGCTGCAACCCACAGAAGGAAAGTCCTCCTCACCACAAGAAGAGGACAGGAACATGCAGATCTTAAGGCAGAACAAAAAAAGACTATTCAGACAAAGGGCAAAATTTCTTTCCCAGAGGGTCTGTCCCTGCGGGACAGGGTCTGAGCATCTGAAAGGCTGCCTCCTGTGAAGAGCCGGGGCCAAGGCACCACTTGGAGATGACCTAGATGATGGGGATTGATTTACATCCATTTCCTCAAAAGAAAAAATAAAATCTTTTTTTCTCTGTTGACCACATCACTTCATTCTTAACAGAACAATTCTGGGAATGACTGGTTTATGGAAAGATAACCATATCCATAGGGAAAAAAATCTCCTGGAAATCCCCATGCCATGAGTTAGCTCAAATCGCTATTTAATTTCCTAAATAATTTCATGAAAAAAAATTTTGAACAGCATCCTTAGTAGCAATACTGCAGTGACCCAAGATGAAGAGCCAAACGTGTCATCCTTCTCTTTCTGTCCATAGTGGGTAAGTGACCACCATAGACCCATCAGGTACATGCATTTGGATCTGTATCTGATTGTGCCACCTAAGTCTCCTCTTATCTTCCTGGCTGTAGGGGAGCATAGAAATTCACCTAGCTGGTGATGACACTGACCAGTGCAACCACAATAACTTAAAACTGCTCCATCTCCATGAAGCAACAATCTTGGTAGATTTAAGAATCAGCTCAACAGTTAAGAATGAAGATGTTGGTTCAGGAATTGTCTTTTTTCAAGCATCCATTCCTTATTCTCCCATTACTGACACAGCTGTCCGATACCAACCACCTTCCCTTAGTGCTCTCATACCTGTAAAGTAAAGAGGACATATAAATGACAATGCCGACCAAGTGAGGGGGACAGTGACAGTCACATGTCTGGTCATCAATAATTAGAGCACTCCCTAGATCACTCTGAGGAGAGAAAATGGGCATAAAACAAGTTGTGTTGTATCTGTTGTGTTTCCACCTGAGGTAAGAGTGTAGCTTCAACATCAGAGACACTACCTAGATAAAAGGGTCTACACCACTGTGTGTCCTCTTCTAAAGATAAGAAGTAATACAGTAGATAAATTCATCCCAGCTTAATGAGACGTATCCAGTGAGGGGTTTGCAAGCATTCAACTCAAATCCAAGGTATCTAAAAATGTTCTGGAAGAATGGCACATCTTAATTAACCTTAAAAATAAAGGTGATGGTAGTGGCATGCACTCAACTTCACATGCCTTGGAGGATTGCTCTCATCGGTTCTGAAATGGAAGGAGAACCAGTGTCCCAACAACACGGAACAGAGGACAGATGTGGCATTCAGCTAGAGAAGCAAACGATTAAAGAAGCCTCTCTTCTCTATGAATTCTTACTTCTTTTCTGAAGGCTTTTCACGGCCTTTCTTCCTCCAACAACTGGTACTGGGAAACAAGCCTTGTAACGACTTCAGCTTTGAGACATGACCTTGGGTGTCCAACTAGAAACACAACAAATCTTCCAGAGGTGGAATCTAACAACCTACTACGCATAACCTGGTCGAGAATGTGTTAATAGAGCCAAGGCATTAGGCCAGCCCAGTTCATCAAGGTAAGACACAGCAATGATTGGAACCTATACTCTCAGTTGAAAGGACCATGAGCCAGTCACTGAGGAACAAACCTCTAGTCTCAATTTTCAGACTGAAAATTGGAGAGTTCAAGGTCAGTATTAGCAAAATGGAGAGGTTATGAGGGAACAGAAAGAGAGGCACAGAAAAGTGAGGGAGGAAGATTTGATTTATTTGGATGTTTTAAGACAGAGAGAGAGAGAGAGAGAGAGAGAGAGAGAGAGAGAGAGAGAGAGAGAAGGTGAGAGAGAGA
>NC_034593.1:34558675-34687686 GCF_900095145.1 Mus pahari
GAGAGAGAGAGAGAGAGAGAGAGAGAGAGAGAGAGAGAGATTTGGTTTATTGGAATGCCTTTTATACAAAAGCCATAATTAGAGATGCAGTTGCAGATATGGCTAAGTCAATATCAGTGAATTCTCTCCCTGTCTTTATTTGCCCAAACAACCATCACTCATTCTTCTGTAGAAGTAGTAGTAGTAGTAGTAGTAGTAGTAGTAGTAGTAGTAGTAGTAGTAGTAGTAATGGTCCATGCCTACTGCTGATGGGTGCCTTAGAACCATTGGAACACTCTTTAACAAACCTAAATGCCTCTGCTCTTGTATAATAAGCCAGGAGAATTCTGGTCTTTGAACTATTTATACTTTCAATGCAATGAATTCTGTAACACATAATTTAAAAGGAAAAATAGTGAATGAAAAAGCAAAGAAAGATATTTAAAGTAAAAATTACATCATTTGACTTTTATAAATCTAAATAACAGTAAATTGTTTTATAACACTACTGAATTAAAGTATTGCAAAAATAACTAAAATATTGGCAAAAATACTGAGATTCTAAAAATGTCATCACTCAGACTATTTCTGAAAGTATAAGGCCATGTTTTAACAAAACTATAAATCCAAGCTCATGAGTCATCGCTCATTTATAACACATGAAAGCAAACTTTAAGAAGAAGATATCAACTCAAAGAAAAACTGTGTTCTTCATAAAAGATTGGAGTGTAAAACACCTTCAAGCTAGCCAGCTATGGTGGCACACAACACTTGAGAGACTGGAGCAGGAAGATCATAAATTCAAGACCAGCCTGGGCTACATGACAAAAACATGACACCGAACAGTGTTAAGTTAAAATGTCCAAAATGGACATTCATCATTGTTACACCCCTGCTTTTTTTTTTTTTTTTACTATTCTTATTCTTAGTGCATTACATAATAGAAGGCTTATCCATTTTCTCTAAATCTACTTATTTATCTGGTATGAATTTTAGGAATCTTGTCACCCTACTGTGGTAAGGAGGGCATGGGAAACAGCCATGAGTCACTGTTTCTCACCTGCAGTGGATGTGTGAGAAGCTCAGCCTTCTTCAAGGGAAGCACTTCCTGCCCAGTGGTGAGGAACATCATTGACTTGGAAGCATCTGGCAGGCAACCCTTTAGGTTAACCTCCGGAGCAAAGCAAGCAGCAAGCTCTTCGCAAGGTCACTCCTACCCAGCAATGGATCAAACTGCAAAACCCTCACACTTGCCCAACCTTCTTTACAATGTTGAAATAAAATCACTTTATTCTAACTCATAAACAAAACCACCACGCAGCTCATTCAAAGTAGCCACTCAAACACTATCAGTCCTCACTCCATACATGCCACAGGATTTTTACAATTAGAATAACCGGTCTGAAGCCATGAAGGTTCTATAGAGGCTTTATACTTTCACTACCAACTACATTAGTTAATTGGCTAGTTGGTTAACTAGCTAGTTAGTTCATGGTTCTTGCTGCTTTAGTATCAACCTTCTGGCATTGGAAAACGAAGAGTTGCGATGCACAAAGTTCACATTGCAAATCACACAACCCAGGTCAAAAAAAAAAAAGTACAAAAGAATTAATGTATTCACTAAGTTTATGGGTATTGTGTTAGGCTGCACACATAGCTTTCATTGGCCAACCATGACTGCATGTGGTCCATCGGCCGCAGTGTGGACACGCCTGTATGATTTTTGTGAGAGAGCTCCCACAGGCCTGGCAGGAATTTTAACAGGTCTGTATCTCAGTGTGGTGATCATACAATCCTGGCTCCTTACTTTCCTGTTTATAGATATTTTATCCAAGAAACCCCTCTTATGCCTGACTCCATGGTGGTATATCCTTCTTGGAAACACAAACCGGATTGTTGTATAATGGTTAAACTAACCTGTAGAATGTCTCACCCAAATGTATAGGGGCTTAATGTGTGCTTGAATTCTCATTCCTTACTGAGCCCTTGGCTGAAAAGAGTTCTAGTGTAGCCATTATACGGAGGGGACACTATAACTGACTTCTCAAAAAAAACTCAACTGGGGACATAGATTCTCGCTGAATGTTTAACTCTAAGAGTACCAGAGGACTGGAGCTAATATTAAAATTGAATACTTGCACCATGACATGCCAGATTTTCAGAAAAAAAAAAAAAAAAAAAAAAAACCAAAGCTTCTCACGAAGCACAAAGCTTCATGTATTCAAGATTAATCCGCAACAATGTCTTTCCAACTGAATTGAAAAAAAAATGCTGATAGTTTTAGCCCTGCAGAATTTGATTCTGATCAGTCCTTGACATCAGGCATCTAACTAAGCAGCTCCAACCAATGTGACACAGTTGGAAGCCACTGTGGGACACAAATGGTAGCTGGTGGCTGCTAGAGAGTATGTTTCCCTCTCCCTGTCAAGTCTGAATATTAATGATTCAATATGAGTTTAAATATTTGCATCATGGCCCCCAGAAGAGAAAGAAATGAGACTAAATCATGGGAACAAACGTGTCTCAACTCTGCCAAGGATTTAGTCAGACATGGATCCTGAGAGGAAAAGACATTGTAAACGTACTGTTTACTTCTCTCTCTCTCTCTCTCTCTCTCTCTCTCTCTCTCTCTCCTGAGCCTCTTCACACCTTGGCCAGGAAAAAGCCAAAAAGGAGAACCCAACAATTTATGTAACACCATGGAATTGATAGGAGACAGGTATGATATATTAATATAGCACAAGGCCCCCAAATCAGGGAGGAATATGGCTCTCCCTTGGTTTCTTGTGCAGAAAGCAGCTTACATTGCCAAAGAAATTAAATTTGAAGCTTCAAGAATGCACATATAAAATATGAACCAATGATATTAAACATCTTAAGTGGTAAATCTCCCCCCCTCCATGAGAACTTGGGTGCATGAACTATGCACGAGAGATCACTTTGAGAATGGCCTTTGGCATCAGATCATCATTTCCATCCCAATTTTTTACTTAAAAACTTCATACTGGTATTAAAGTGTAAGAAAAAAAATGATACAAGGACTTCCCACTGTTACAGTAATCACTAGAACCAGGAGACAGTTAAGGAACTGGATAGAGGCATTTAGTGATTTATGATTTCATTGCTTATCGTAATTATATAATGTCTTTTTAAATTCCAAAACAAATATTTCTTTCTGCATAAGTTTGATTTGGCTAGTATAAGAATCCACTTTTTAAAAAGGAACTAAGGTCAAGTAGAAACTAATAGCTGCCCATATGTGTATATATATATATATATATATATATATATATATATATATATATANANACACACACACANANANATATATATATATATATATATATATGAATTTAGAGGAGAAGTCTGTGGACTTTTGAAAGAAGCTTCCAGAATGACTCATAAAATGTCCTCTTACCTTCTTACTAGATCACTCTAAAGCCTTTCTCAGATATTTAGGGAGTTTTGAGAACACACCACCCATTTCCACTATAAAAAAAATCTGTTTTAGTTATTTATTGCTGTGTCAGAAATTATCTAAATATACTCAGTATTTTAAATGGCAAGCATGTATTATCTGATGGTATCTGCAGCCAGTTATTCAGAAGCATCTGGGCTGAGGGTGTGGCTCAAGCTCTTCCCCAGATTACACTGAAGATGTGAGACTGGAAATGCAGTCCTCTGGGAATGAAGGACTAACTGGGGCTAGAGAGACATCACAAACCTTGGAATATAATCTGAAGACATTACAGATTATTGGGTTTATAACATCAACTTATAACTCACTAATGGTTTTAGCCTTATCTGACCAACAGTTAGTACAGGATACAAGAAAATCCTGGGAATACAATATGTTAACCTTCAAGTTAAAGCAACCACTGCTTCAAAATATAAAGCCTCACTACAACAATCTTAAATGATACAATTTTTAAATAAAATGTCAGTGACACCAAGCTTCTTCAAGAATGAAGAATGATGAGAGCTCTCACACATTGTGGGATGTGAAGTAAAAATTATACAGTCACTGAAGAAAATTATCTAGCAGTCTTTGATAAAACATTTTTAATTTTCTTAATTAATTATTTATGAAGAAAGTAATCTTGCAGTCTGTGATAAGCAGACATTGTGTATGATGAAACAAGCTGCTCTTAGGTGTCTGTACAAATACAAGAAAAATGTGTGTTAACAGATGCAACAGATACTGGGGTGTGTATAGTATCTTAGTTCATCATCTTATTTCATGCATATAGACACTGGAATGATATTCAGCAATGCAAACAGGCTAACTGTTGATAAATTCAGCAATATGAAGGAATGTCAATAAAGTGGTGGAATGGGAACATCCAAGTCAAAACTCCACGTGCTGGCATTGGAGTCTTTGTTTATCAAGTACAAACCCCTAGATTCAATAACCAACACAAAGAAAAGAAGATGTATAGAGAGCAATGAATCTTGTAACAGTCACTTTAGAAGAGCAAAACTAAAGACAGGAAGCAGAAAGCCGGAAGACATGTTAGTGATAAAAGAACTTGTGTGCGAGGAAACTGTGTAGTGTTGATCCTACAACTTTGTATGTTTGTCTGTTAAAAGTAGTCTCTAAACGTGAGTTTCGTTGTATGTAACTTGCAACTTAAATAACATTAAAGTCTGCCGCCCAAACATGCTAACTTCTCTTAAATCTGCAGTAGGGGCATATATACTGAACACTGACACACAGAGCTGGGTTAAATGGCAGAACAGAGAAAGACTGAGCATCAGGCGGCTGGTTCTAGTCTTGTCAACCTCTTTTTCACCCGAGAAACTGTTTTTCATCATCAATGCAGTAATTTTCACTGGCTATTTGAGCATTCAGTGAGCATCCCTTAGATCTCTGATTAACTTACACAACACTGTAGGCCATCTTTCCTATGAAGAAAGTGAAAAAAAAAAAAAAAAGACACACAGCCAGTCAAACTTTCACTCGTCATGCAAAGAAAATGGAAGAACCACCTTCAAAATGCTCCTTGGCTCACAAAATTAACCACAGCTATTGATGAAAACGAGTTCGAATCCACAGGAAAACCACGAAACTGGCAACTTAAGAGTACTCTGTCTTCCCAAACAACTTCTAATCATCGTCTCTCAAGAGCTCAAGGCCAAAGCTAACATACCATGCACCCTTGGCTAAAACTTTGCCCTGGTTTCTGTCCACCCCTCTGGCATCTTCTAAAGGCCGTGGTCACACTTGTCCCTAATAAACCAATGAACCACTAAGCAGCCTGTATTGAAGGATAGAATGTAATAATCTAAAAGTCAGAATGCCAACAGAAAGAGAAAACTATATTCTCTCAAATAATTTATAAACGATTATACATCAGCAAAGAAAAATGCAGTTGCTAGCAAGACAGTGCGGCTGGAAACTTGGATGTAGCTGGTGGTGTGAAATAAAGAAGATGGCAGTTTCCTCTGCCTCGACATCCATGTCTCCGGCTCCCTGACCACAGTTTGTAAATTAAAGCTGAGTATCATGTTCCCTTGTCAATCTGTTTCAAGAATTTCCTCCTAAGACAAGATGTTCTAATATTGAAGCTCATACCTTGTAAAGGAGGCTGGTTGACCTCTGTCATGCTTCCCTTTCCCGATCTTTCATTGGGATTTGGCACCAATGTTTCAAAAATGTGTTCTCAATTGTTGACACAGGAGTTTTCTTTCCTAGTAATAACATCTCGGTGCTAGACTGTTGCCTCTCCTGGTGGCTGATTCATACAATGTCTTCCTTTCTTTCACTGTCTTCGGCTTTTTGCTTGTGTAAACCTTCAGATTCCTATGTACCAGAGTTTAATTAGGTAAAGCATCTCAACGCCCTCATGGAAACCATAGCATCACCCTTAGATGATCAAGTATGCTGCTTGGATCAGACAGCATGATTCCAGCCTCTATGCAGTCACAGGCGTGTTAATATCCTGCAGCGTGCTCTTTAGAATGAAATTCCTTCTGTCCTAGTTTCCTGTCTGATGCTTTTGATAAAACACTGACCAAAAGCAACTTAAAGGAAGAAGGGATGTGTTCCCCTGTGAAGGGTAAGTTCCATTTCTGACCTCAGATCAGGAATTTAGGTTTCTGTGCTTCTTCATGACTAGATAGATAGATAGATAGATAGATAGATAGATAGATAGATAGATAGATAGATAGATAGATACCCTCCACATAGAGCAATGCTTGCTTTCATTATGTCATGTCTGCCTTACTAAGGTGTCACTTGCATAAAATCACATACTTTCTAGTTTTTGCATCCTGTTACTCTCATAAACTCTCAGAAAAAAAGAGCACATGCTCTTGAGATTTATGCTGTTGTGTGTATTGTTGCATTATTTTTGTGGTTGAGTATCCCATTGCTTGGAAATACCAATATGTCTATGCCTATTCAGTACTTCATTTATACTGGGGTATTTCTACTTTCAAGATGTTTTAGGGGTCTTAAATATTTTCGTAAGTGTATTTGCATAAGCATATACTTTCATCTTTCTGGAGTAAATAAAGATATAGGATGAGTGTCTGTATGTTAAGATCAGTATGCTAGCAAGTGGTTTGTTATTTTTAACTGTGGTCTTAAATTTCTCTAATAACCATGTTTATTGCTTAACTGTCACAGCATACCTTTTAGACAAATTGTCCAAACATTTAGCCTACCCATTTATTTGGGTTTTATTATTGCTTCTTAAATTGAAAGGATTTGAGTCCTTATAATATTTATCCCTCTTTTAGATGTATGCATTATTAATATTTCCTCCTAATCTATATTCATATATTTTATATGCCTTTCAGTAAACAAAATTATTTTCAACTAACCTTAATTTACCACTTTTCCTTTATGGATCTTACATTTGATACATTTCCCACTCTACATGCCTATAAAATGCCAAATACTGGAACAAAAAGACTTTCTTCTCCATTTCTTTCTAGGGGGTTTAGCACTTATATTTATATTCATAATCATAGTTTTGAGTAAATGGCAAGTTCCATTTTGCAAATGCATAGCATGTCATTTTAGCAGCACATATCAAATATTATCCCTTTCCCATTAAGTTACACACATTCAGGGATAAAAAAAATTCCATTTCTGAATTATCCTTTTCTTTTATCCACAAATATGAACTTCCACCCACGATATACTGTCTTCATAACTTCAGCTTTATATAAATTCTTTGGGCAATATTTACTCTCTGATTAGTCCCTTTTCTTCGACATTGTTTTTACTACTAAAACACATTGCATTTCCAAGTAAATTTTAGAACCAAGTTGATAATTTATATTTAAAAAAAAAAAATACAAAATCTAATTGTGCACTGCCTTCGTAGTGGGACTTGAAGAAAATACTGGTAATTTTGTTGACTTGTTTGATGGGATTTTTCTGGAAATGCAGGAGTGTGTGGCTGTTTGCAGGATGCTTTGGTTCAGATGGGTGAAAACCAAGCCAGACACACATGGGAAGCCAAGGCCCTGGGCATCTTTTCAAGAAACAGGACTTGTGGGCAAGAATACCACTGAGTACATCCTTACCTCCCCTTCTAAGCCTCTCTTCACCCAGTGATGAGAATTCACACAGCAAGTGACAGAAAGCAGAAACCCAGAGAGGAAAGGCAATTGGCACTAGGAGTGACCAAAACATGTCAGGAGCCAAGGCCCTGCGAAAGTTAACTTACCAAGAGAAATTCAGCCCATTTTAGCATAATCTAAGAATTTCCATGCTGCAGAATTGTAGCAGGAATGAAGAGCCCATTCCCTGGGGCTAGAAAATACACAATACATGCCCAATATTTAAGGCTTGGAGTTCAAAAACTTAACCAAATAATTTGTACAACTGTAGTTCCCAAAATATGATAATATTCATTCAAACTTTGACTAGAGGGTTTTCTTATCATCCTTATTACGTTCCTCTGAGTTCTAGAGGATCAACTCGAATTAATCCAGAAAGTAGAAAGTCAACAGTCACATTTGGGGAACTTGGGCAAAGTGTTTGCCTCACAAGCATGAGGACCTGATTTGAGTTCTCAGAACCTGTACACATCCAGATGCAGTAACTTTCCCCTGCAACTCCAACATTCCTATCACAATATGGGAGGTCAAGCTAGGAGGCCCCCAAAGCTCAGTAGACAGCCCACCTTGTCTACGCAGTGGTCAACAATGAAGAGACCCCATTTCAAAGAATATAAAATGAAGTCCAATCCCCAAGGTTGTCCTCTGGCCTCCATATTGGTGCTTACACACACGCATGCACACATGCACACAAACACACATACACACACACTATAATCATGCATATACACACACCATATACACAAAAACACCCACTCAAAAAGAAACCTGTGAATCTAAAACCCAAGCAAAATTCTGCACTTCTTATACACCATGAACTTTCATATTCAAAGCCCTTCATTCAGAAAGCTCATCTCTATTTTGAAACTAAGCTTTCAATCTGAAAATAAATAAAGAATTATTTCAAGGTTCTTATGTGCACCTTCTTTTTTTTGTTCCTTTTAATTATTTTATTAGATATTTTCTTCATTTACATTTCAAATGCTATCCAGAATGTCCCCTATACCCTCGCCCCACCCTGCTCCCCTACCCACTCACTCCCACTTTTTGGCCCTGGTGTTCCCCTCTATGGGGCATATAAAGTTTGCAAGACCAAGTGGCCTCTCTTCCCAATGATGGCTGAATACGCCATCTTCTGCTACATATGCAGCTAGAGACATGAGCTCTGAGGGTACTGGTTAGTTCATATTGTTGTTCCTCCTATAGGGTTGCAGACCCCTTCAGCTCCTTGGGTACTTTCTCTAGCTCCTCCATTGGGGGCCGAGTGTTCCATCCAATAGCTGACTGTGAGCATCCACTTCTGTGTTTGTCAGGCACTGGCATAGCCTCACAAGAGACAGCTATATCAGGGTCCCTTCAGCAGAATCATTCTGGCATGTGCAATAGTGTCTGGGTTTGGTGGCTGATGATGGGATGGATCCCCGGGTGGGGTAGTCTCTGGACTACCTTAGCTCCTTTCATCTTAGCTCCAAACTTTGTCTCTGTAACTCCTTTTATGGAGTTTTTCCCTATTCTGAGGAGGAATGAAGTATCCACCTGTTGGTCTTCCTGCATTTTGGTTTTCTTGTGTTTTGTAAATTGTATCTTGGGTATTTTAAGTTTCTGGGCTAATATTCACTTATCAGTGAGTACATATCTAGTGACTTCTTTTGTGATTGGGTTACCTTACTAAGGATGATATCCTCCAGATATATCTATTTGGCCAAGACTTTCATGAATTCATTGTTTTTATGTGCACCTTCTATTTAATGTTAACTAAAATGGGATTTACAGTCGCAGAAGTAACATGGCTCCCTCTACCTTGCTCTGCCCTCGGTGTCAACAATACTGAAGTCTAAATGCAGGAGCTGTGGTGGTAAGCTGAACCTTTCATGAAAAGCTGCCTTTCTTTCTTTTCTTTCTTTCTTTCTTTCTTTCTTTCTTTCTTTCTTTCTTTCTTTCTTTCTTTCTTTCTTTTTACAGTCATTGGCATTTTATCTGATGAAAGATTTGAATTTAGCAAACCTTATGCCCCAGATTCATAAAGAAGGTTTCATTTTGTTTTTGAATTTAGAATGTATACACAATGGAATCTCACAATAATACATCTTTTGTCACATCCCAAAAGAAAGCCTCTTTCGATGTTGGATCACTTGTTAGCATCACATTAGGTGAAGCTCCTGGAGAGGATGAAGTATCGACTGCTCTGCTCTTGGGTGGCTGAGAATCTGAGTTTTTCTTAGGTCCAGACCAACCTATCACAGCTCCATCCACTATGGAAACATCCAGGTGGACTTGACATGAGCATTCAGAAAGACTGGGGCCTCTTGAAAAATACCAAGGCTCAGATAGAGAAGATGCAGAAAATGGTACTATTTGGTTCAGATAATAACAAGATTAGTATAACTCCACTAAATATCTCCTCGTTTTGAGTAAAAGTACACAAAAATGGACAGCATTTTATGGTATTACTTCAAAGAACATTTACATGTCACTTTACTCATCTGTTTTTTAAAGCATTTTTATTAGATATTTTCTTCATTTACATTTCAAATGCTATCCCCAAAGCCCCTATACCCTCCCACTGCCCTGCTCCCTAGCCCACCCACTCCCACTTCCTGGCCCTAGCATTCCTCACCTATTTTTATCCCTGATTTCTTGGTACATTTAGAAGACCATTTCTGTAAACCAGCTGTCTCTACCTTTCAATGTTTTGCAGGTAGCTAAGGAACTAAATTTGCATAGAGAAGAGCACAGACCTTCCACTCTGCACATTTGAATAATAGTGTAGGCCTTGGTGTGTGATACCATACAAGATAAACAATTCTACATTCTAGGCCAAGGCACTAGTTAGCTCTGTGAAAAGACACACTACCTGTGAGTAAGACTGGTTAGAATGGGCTAAACTCTCTAGAGACTCATCAAAGGAAGCTGACAATGATAAAGGGGCATGCAGCAGAAACCAAGACTAAACAGAGACTCCAGAAGCATGGCGAAGAACATGATTAGCTTCTGTGTCGATGAAGTATGCATGTTCCTTGAGAGGTTGGTTCTAAACAGGTATGTGGAGGAGCTGTGCCCTATAAAAACCAAGTCTGAAACCAAGGCACAACTAGAGACTATGTCCTTCCAGATGACTTTTATTATTCAGTTGTGACAGAGAATGTGATTTAGTTCAGTGTGCGCAAAGACATAAAAGGGTGCATATGTGAAACTGTAAATATATAGAATTATTCATCAAAAGTGTCCTTTGGGTATGAATGGGGAAATTATGGGTAATTCAAACAAACATGCTGGGATATCTGAATATGAATACCTGTTTTTCACTATATATACAAATTAATCCAGTGAGTAACAGTGACTTCTCCGTGAGAAAGGAAAGTGTAGGTGTAGCTGAGCCCATGTGAACTGGTCCTCATCTGGTTTGGCATGTTCACTGGTGTCTTCCTTGTTCAGCTGAAGCTTGAATGGTCCCCTGGGTGAGACTTTATGTGTGTAGCTTCTGCTGATACTCTCTCTCCCAGCAAACTGCCTAATCCTCTGGCTCTCACTTTCTTTCCACCCTCTCTTGTGCAATGTCCCCTGAACCTTAGGGCTGCGGTGTTTTGTAGATGTTCCTGTTAGGAATGGGCTCCACAGCTCTGCATTTTGTTGGGTTGTGGTTTCTGTAATGGTCTCCATCCGTTGCAAAAGAGAGGTTTCCTTCTTGAGGGTGAAGACTACACTTGTCCACGGAGATAAGGATAAACTGAGTCAGGCTGGAAGCAGGAGAGGTTGTCATCTCCAAAGAAGAGCACACCAATTGATTGACCAGTGACAAATGATCAGCCCTTAAAGCCTACACGCAGATAATATTATATGAACACAACAGGGTATAATTAGTAATATATAATGTATATTCAATTACATACATTCATTCAACAGAACTGAGTGAAAACAGAGGCCATGAATTTGAAAGACAGCAGTGAGGAATATATGGAAGGGTTGAAAGAAAGAAGAGGGAGGGAGAAATGTTCTGATTAAATTATAATCTAAAAAATAAACAAAAAGAAATCTAAGTTTTCAAAAATAGCATAAAAAGGGATTTTATATATATAATTCAAAGGGCATAAATATTTTTTAATTGTATTAGCAGTTTCAGTGTCTGGAAGTTGAAGGTACATCTGTGAAGCACATTACTCAAAACAAAACAAAACAAAAAAAAAATGAACGTGTAAGCTCCACATTACCCAAAGAGGAGTTCTACGTTTCATGACAAAAAAACCCTTATGCTAGGCCATCACAGAGAGGCCAACACTAAGGGTCCGAAATGTTGTGCTGAGGAAATGAATAAATACAGGAAGGGATAAGCCAAGCTCTGAATGGAGATGAAGAACCTATAGGAGCAATTCAAACAACTACCAGCTGCCCTTGAACTCATCTAGATACCTGTGTAACCGGCACAGCTCTCTCCTGCAGTCTAGATGTAGAATATCCCTCAAAAGCCCATGCATTAGAAACCAACTGGTTTCCACATCGGCACTGTTGGAACGGAGTGGGAAAATTAGGAGGGGAGGTTTTGGTAGGACAGCCCTTAGGTCTTTGAAGGCACGCCCTAGAAGATGAATATAGGGCCCTTGCTGCACACTAGCTTATAATTGAGGGAGCTGCTTTCCTCTGCCACACACACTCAACATATTCTTCCCTGCCATAAGCCCAATGCAAAGGAAGCCGTTTAGTCATGGGAAGGAGCCAGCATCCCTATTTTGTAAGCACATTCACTGTCTTGGGTATTCTGTTGTACTGGTTGAAAGCTAGTTAATATATCATCTCTGGAAAAATAAAATAAAGTTTCCAGATCTAGAAGCCCCATCAGCACTCAGCTAGAGTATTTTCATCTTGCTTCGGGTTCCAGAAGTCAAATACTACTCTGTGAATTAAGCTAGACACCAGTAGAAGAAGTGATGCTAATACCATTTCGTGATAGAATGTCAGTACATAGCCCAGGCAAATCCTCACATGTGTGTGGCACGTATTAGTATCCGTTTCATTCTACAGATGAGAAAACTGAGATTCATAAAGCTTATGATGGTTCAGGATGTAGTGACTTGATAGAATGATTGCCTACATGTGTCAAGTCCTGGATTCGATCCCCAGGGACCAGATAAATTGGGAATAAGGGTACATGCCTGAAATCTCAGAACTAAGGAGGGAGGGAAGGGGATAATAAGAAGTCCAAAGCAATCCTCAACTATCAAGAGTTTAAGGCCAGTCCGGGCTATTAGAGACACTGTAGATAGATAGATAGATAGATAGATAGATAGATAGATAGATAGATAGATAGATAGATAGATAGATAGATAGATTTAATAGAAAATGAAATAGATTTGAATGAGGTCTGTGTAATCAATCATAGATTCTTCCTGTGGCAGATCAAGAAGCAGATAGAAGAGCTCCCCCAGTTCCAAAGGATGGATTTCATTTCATTCCTCGAGAGTGACCTCAACCCTGAAACCACTGTGCTTCAGCAGAGTCCTAGTGACCACCGTGCAGAAGGTTCCCAGTGGAACAGGCAGACTTTGTCACCAAAGACATCTAGTGCATGAGACAGTTTTTACAGTTAATGACAACTTCTGTAAAGTAGAAATAAATTGCTGTGAATTAAAGGAAAAGACAGGCCTTCTAAAGGGGGACCTAAGAAAAATAAGAGATGACCCAAAGGAAAAAGGAGAACAGGAGACAAACACCAGATTATTATGTGAAAGCTGTGACTCTGCTAAATGGGACCTGGGGCTCGCAAGTCTGTGAAAAGTAGGTGTGAACAATTGAGAGACTCTGCCGGTAGACGGAGGGAAAGCAGGCAGCTACAACAGAGGCGTCCATTGTTTGAGCCTCCTTTAGCCCACTAGACTGAGAACTGACAGCCAGACTGTAAATGCTTTCCAGCTCCTTCATTTATGTTCTTAGTAAGGCAGGTAGAAAGTGAAACTTCCCTGTTCCCTCTCTTCACCCTTCAGTTAAGTCCTAATCTCTGGTTTTCTCATGCTCTGCTCCAGCCGCCAGTTTGCAGATATTTAACAACACTGCTGAGCATCTTTCTTTGCCCAGTCTTCATATTTCACATTTGCATATTGACCACTCTCAACTCCCACCTCCCTCCAGCCCTACCCACCTTCCATTTGTTTTGTTTTGTGACCCACCAAAATCAGTCATGGCCATCTGTGTGACTGCGGGCTTGGAGACATAAATGAAGTCCAGTTGCAACTCAAAGGCCATGATTCTCTGTCCCATAATCTATCCATAACCAATAGTTCAGAGATAAAGGGCAGAGCCCAATGGGGCCATCCCTTTTCTTTGACTCATCTGTATGGACCAAGAGAAGCTAGGCATGTTATGTGAATTGGTGACTTCAACGGTAATATTAGGTCTTGGAACTGGTGTTTCATAGTTCTTTGCCCTTCAATTGTTTCCACACTTCCCAAACCTTCTTCATAGTTGTCTTTGATCTTTCTTTTACCACATCATAGTTTATATTACCTAAAGGAAGGAAGCCTCAGATGATTCATCTATTGAAACATCCATTTTTTTCTTCCTGTAAAATGAAACAACTAAAAACTCTAAAACCAATCCTTCAGCACTGTAACTTCACTCGTAACTCAAACCCTCCTATCAGTTTAATCAACTGTTTCCCTGTTTATTTTAGTTTCTGTTTCATTGCTACAAAGAGACACCATAACCTAAGCAATTTATAAAAGGGAGCATTTAATTGGGGCTTGCTTACAGTTTCAGAGAGTCCGTGCATGACCATCATGGTAAAGAGAATGATGGCTGCCTGGCATGGTGCTGGAGTAGAGTCTGAGAGTTCACATCCTGAGCCTTTACAGGGAGCAAGCAAAGAAAACACTAACTGGGAATGGTATGGGATTTTAAAAGCTTCAAAGCCCACCCCCAATCATACACCTCCCCAACAATTCCATACCTCCTAACTTTCTCCTAAATAGTCCACCGACTGGGGATCAAGCATTCAAATAAATGAGTCTACAGGGACCATTCTTATTCAAAGCACCACATCCATCCATCTGGATCCACGTGATTCTCCCCATCATTCCTGCTCCAGCAGGAATGCTAGGTTTCCTCACTACCTATCTTCAGTTATGACAAACCTGCCACACTGAGCATCAGTAATGGGACATCTTTCACTCACTGATTTCCAAGTATTAGGTACAATGCCATCCCATTATCATGGACAGATTCTGTAATAGTCAGAACAGTTTTGTCCACTGAATACAATAAATCATCACCTAAAAAGAGAGTCTCTATAAAGACTTATTTAGATCAGATTGGTCTGAGGGCATATCTGGTAGAAAGTGTCCTGATCGCATTAAGTAATGTGGCAAGATTCATCCTAAAAGTGGTTGACCTCATTTCCTAGGTTTTGGCTCTACAGGAGTCCAGGGGAGTGCTAAGCATACATTGTCTCTCTGCTCTTGACTATAAAAGTGTCTTGTTACTTAGGATTTCCATCTTGACTTCCCACAATGATGGACTATAACCAGGAGTTGTCTTTTTCCCTAAAGTGCTTTCTGCCAAGAACCAAACTTATACTCTCTTTTGTCATAATTAAGCTAAATTAAGCATAATTAAGCATTTGTTGATGAGGCCAGAAGCTGGATTGGTTCTTTTAATCCTACATTGTTAATGTCGGACCTGATCTGAGCTTTGGAGTGCAATCTGCTAGTAATTCTTTCATTCACATTTAACAATATTTGCACCGCTCATTATGGACCTAATTGTAGGTGCTAGAGCAATGAATCAGGGGAAAAAATCTCTTCACTGAAAAGCTTATGGTGGATAAGGAAACTAAAGTGAAAATATTAAATATAGTGTCAACTAACAGTGATCTCATAAGGAAAGGTAAGGTTGAATCTCCTAGTTGATTGCTGACACACTGTCTCCTAATGCACTTCAATCCTGTCTCACTTCCTACATCCTGCAATCTGACATGCCATCCCCCAAACTTCTGTGTGTTACCCTTGTCTCTGTGTCTTATGTCACATAGAGACAACTCAGTGCTTACATTCCTGAGTCCTCCACGGTCCAATATACCTCTGTGTCTTCCCCAACCCTGTCAGGAAAAAACTTTCAGTTGCAAGACAAAGTCTGTGGAACCTGAGTTGCCTCATCAAAGAAAGAGATGTATTGGTTTAGAAACTGTTCTAGTCTGGGCATAAGACCAAAATTCTAGTCAATCTCTCTCTCTCTTCTTCCCTTTTCTGTGTTTAAGCTTCATCCTCAGACTGGCTTCCTTCATTTGAAGGTGATGGTGACCATTCTTTGTCATCTGTACCCCAGAGTGTTGGGTCATTCTAGCGGCACCGTGAACCCTGAAACAAGCACAAAGAAAGATCATTAGTGGATGGTTGTAGCTATTTTGCATAGAACAAGGAACATGGGAGTCCATTTGATGCTGGGAACTTCTTCTAAATGAAATACTGGGTCTTGAGGAACTGGGGTGGCTTCTATAGTCATCCTCTTCTCTGTGTAAAAAACAATGACTTAGGCAGCTTTCTGTCTTCATCTTTGTTCTATAGAACAAAATTTTGCCTTCGTTTTCTGTCATTTATTTAAGAACTAAACTTAAACGTGTCAAAAGAGAAGATCCATTGCACAAGCATTCTTAGTGAGGAACTTAGACATTGTCAACTGATTTTGTGTCTATTTATTTCGTAGGAGGGTGTTCATGTAATAGTGTATGTGGAGAATTCTATCACGTGCATGCCTGGAATTGAATTCAAGTTGTCAGATGTGGTAAGTACAATTACCCACTGAGATGTCACACAAGCCCTGTATGTCTTCAACATTCTCTTTATAAAATGAAGTTAAATTTGATATATATATATATATATATATATATATATATATATATATATACTATCAACTTCTTTGCCTCTATTTTGTTGCTTTGTCTTCTTGGTCACTGAATGTGTCTTTAAAAGTTTTTCAATATCATAGTGCCTATGTTGAAAGATATGAGCAGCCTTAGAAACTTGCCTAGCTAAGAAATTTATCTGGTGAGTTATGGTTGTATAATTCTGGGAAAATCAGAAAACACAGAGCTACTGCATGATGCCTAAATTTAAAAATACATATTTCTATATCCATAGATCAGAGCATCACTCAGCCTCAATGTTGCTGTATCCATGGAGAGCATCACCTGTCCCTCATCACAGATGCTGCTTCTCAGAGTAGACAAGAACTAATGCAGAGACCCACAACTGGACAATTGCACAGAGAGAGAGCTGACAGCATCTAACTCTAAATGGGACGTCTTCATTAAACTAAACTCTTCCCCCAAGGCTCAGGGACTTATGTGGAAGAGGAGGCATAACGATTTCAAGAGCCAGAAGTGATGGATATTCCAGGAAAGCAGTGTCTTCAGGACACACAGGACTGATGCACACATGAACTCACAGAGACTGTAGCAGTACACAGAGGACCTGCTCAAACTGGACAAAATCCCAGCCCTGAGAAGTTAAGCTGGACACAAAGTCCCACCCCTAGCCAAGAGGCTATCCACAGTTGATACCTGTTGGGCACCGGGAACTGAGTTCTCCTCAATGGGGTATCACTGGAAATATCAATAACACTCCCAGTCAGGCCCCATGCCCAGGAATAGTTGTCCAACACAAAACAAGATCCATGGCTTTTTTGTACTTTGTGTTTGGGGTTTGTTGTTTTGGTTTGGTTTGGTTTTTGTTTTTTGTTTTGTTTTGTTTTTCCTTACTTTTTTAAAAGATTGTTTCTTTGTTTTGAATCTCATTTTTTGGTTTTTGTTTTGTTTTCTGGAGGAAGATAAATAACATGAAGTTATTTGTGGTTAAGGAGTAGGGAGAGGTGTTCAAAATATATTGTATGAAAATTTTTTCATTACAAAAAGAATAAAACTAACAGACTAAACACATGGTCCAGTGTGTGTAAAGCACTTGTCACACAATAAGAAGGAAGGACCAGAGTTTGGATCCCCAGCACCCGCCTGAATGCCACGCACGGAAGCCTGCCTGTAACCCCAGCATTTGGTAGGGGTGGCAGAGGATCTCAGGAGCAAGCTGGATAGGGAGAAGAGCTGAAACAGTGCCTTGTGGACTCAAGTGAGAACCCTGCATCAGTATAGAAAGTGGAGCTCTAGTAGTAAAGGCAAACATTACCCTCTGACCACCCACACACAAGCATACATGCACACATGTGCACACACCTGTGCACATATATGCACCCACACATGTGAACATACACATATACTATATACATGAATATATTAAAAACAATAATTCATGCTAAAAATAACCATTAAGGAAGTGAGCTGCATGTGTAGCATAGAGTGCACGGGTCTTCTCATATCTTTCAAGGGCGCCCAGGTTTTTTCTCTCAATCTTGATACTGGCTGTGCTGTCACAGGAGGATCAGGAGAGTCACACTGGCTGCAGTCACCAAGAACTCCCTATGTTTTGTTGCCAATTAACAAGGGAGTTATAGGCTTGGCCTACAAAATTTAATGTTCTAGTTTGTTGTGAAAACTCCAATAGTGCTGTGGCTGTTATACCGTGTGTGTGTGTGTGTGTGTGTGTGTGTGTGTGTGTGTATGTGTGTATGTGTGTGTGTGTGTGTGTTTTCCAGTCTCCCGATTAATTCCTTTGTGGTGTTTTAGGTATGTCACTTTTAAATTTTGATTTTTAATGTTATGGGGAAGGAAGAGAATCATACCGAACAGTCACTATGCTCTTCCTTAGTACCCACAAGCCCACCTGCCTCTGTTACTTTTCTGGTGTTTTGTTTTCCTTGCTTTTGTGAGATGAGGTCTTGCCAAGCAAATGTCCTTGAACTCACAATCCTCCTGCCTCAGTTGAAGCATGTCAGGGTCACCAGCTTGCCTTGTTGCACATACACAGCTCTCCTACCTCAGTCTCTCGAATGCCAGGGTCAGAGACAACCCTGTCGTTCCCAACGGTGCCATTTTTTTTTAACCACATCCTCTAGGATAAACCCTTTCACATAAAATGTTTAAAGACACCAACTAATCATTTTGGGTCTTTAAAACACTGAACACTGTTTCTTGCCCCTCTTTTGAGACATTATTAGAACACTTTCGTCAGTGCATGATTCAAGTAAACAGAGATTTTGTACTCAGATAAGTGGCGTTTTATGACTTTCCATGTTTCTGAATGCAATGCTGTAGAGTAGAAAGCATGATTAGAGGATCTCTATCTTGCCGAAAGTATTTTACAAACAACACACACACACACACACACACACCCTTTAGTTTTGGAGTGAATGAGCTAGACTGTGAACAGCTTCAGCTGGCTTTTTAAGCCATCCTTTTGAAGCGTCTGCTGCATCCATTGTATGCTCTGATTCATTCGGTGAAAATCTTTTAAGATCCCAAAAAGAAAAGAAGAGGAGACTCCTTTCATTGCATGGTGCTGTATGAGACCGCTGAGGTAAAAGGCAACTTTAACCATTACAGAACACTGGAATGAATGGATTCATCCAGGTGGCAAGGGGGGGGGGGGGGCAAGCCCCTGCCTGGCTGACCATGCAAGCTGTGCTGCCGGTCACTGCTGTTCGCTTCTACCCTTCAGACCTTCCTTTTCCCACATCTCTCCTGTCTTCTGAAACGCTTGTTCTCCAGATTCATTATCCATCCCTGTTTTCCTGCAATCAGTCATGATTCAACAATCAGTTAATAAATTTTATTGTTTACAAGGCTGCTCTGTTTTTCAATTTTGCCTCCTTGGCGAGAATACTAGGATACATCTTTCTCATCCTATTTGAGTTTTGGAGCAGACACTAGTCTGAAACAAGTATATAAAAAGAACCTGAAATCAAGGCCTATGTAAGAGCAACTCAGATAAATGCTTCAATTGCTTTTATTATACCACACAGCCATGTAACTGAGTTATTTTTTCCACCATCCACCTCGATTAATCAATGCGTATCCTACAGCTCTCACCCATCCCTGCTGTACACCATAACATATCTTTCCAGTGGCAGTTGCCAAGGGACCACTGCGTTAGCCATAAACCAAGAAAGACAAAGTAACTAAGGGTTGAGATGACTTAGCGATGAGAATCTAGGTCACATCCCACCAAGCAAACGAGCCAGGGGAGCTAATGTTTCGGACGGAGCCAAGGCAAATTTAAGCTGAAGGCTGGAGAATGGAAGTGAGGAGTATTAACTGTGTCCCTGAGACCAGGTTCGGTAGCCAGGACTACGCAGAGCTTGCTTCACTGACATTTTGGCTGGAGGTTTTTGCACGATGGCAGATGGCCATTACCTTAAAGAAGATGATGCTCTCATGAAACAAACTTCTCATGAGAACAGAATAAATACATCATGTTCTCCCAAAACAGAGGCCCTATGTTATAGAGCAGAGACTGCAATGCAGATCTGTATCGGACAGAATTTACACACGACCTCAGAGAAATCTACTTCTCAGAAACTCTGCTGCTTGATGAGTCTGGCTTGCTGCATTTCCAGGAAGCTCTGTTACCGAAAATGGACAAGGAATGTGGGGTTTTAATGGGTTTCTTTATTTAATAGACATTGACCACCTATTTTCTCACATGACGTAACCAGTCCCATGTCTGGACACAGTGGCAACTCCTAACAGTGGGATGTATATGATCGAATCACTCTTCATTAAGATGAGCACATTTGGGGATGTCCTTCTGGCTGTTGTCACCACTGAGAGAACACCAGCTGTGACAGCTCTGGCAACAGAGTGATAATCAAGACTAATGGAGTAATTGAAAGCTAGACTTTAGAAACTTCGGTGAACAAGCTTTCTTTGCTTTCAATTCAGTAGGATTTATTTAAGCAAGGAATTACAGACCACCACTCGAGTCGACCAGTCCCCAGAACCGAGAAGGTTCTGAGAATTTGGGCCAACAATGCAATCAGACAGTATTTTCATAAAAATAAATTGTGATTTAGAAAACAATATAGTTAGCTACAATTGAGTTAACCAGCAATCAATTGGCCATAGCTGAACTAGTTAATTGTTCACAGCTCAATTAATTCATTGGCTACAATGGACCTTCAATACCAACCAAAGCTGTTCCTGCCATGACACTGTGCATTGGTTCAAGTTCTGGAGCTCCATGCAAATGCCTAGTCCAAATCTAAGGTTCCTACAGGCAGGAGTTCATGGCTGTGACCCTGGCATTCAGGAGACTGAGATAAAAGAACCGTAACAGATCTGAGACCACCCTGAACAATGCAGTGAAGTCCATGCCAGTCTAGGCCACACAGTCAAGAACTGAACTCAAAATAGAAAAACTAACAAAAAAAATATAGAGTTTTGTTCTGAGCCACTAAATCTTGCAATGTGCTCACTAGTGAAGTATTTTTAGTAATATTAAAGGTTTATTAATTGATTTATTTTGTGGAAGAAGAAGAAAAAGAGGAGGAGAAAGAGGATGAAGAAAGAAAGAACAAGAAGAAAGAAAGAAAGAAAGAAAGAAAGAAAGAAAGAAAGAAAGAAAGAAAGAAAGAAAGAAAGTAGGAAGGAAGGGAGGAAGGGAGGGAGGAGAGAGAGAGAGAGAGAGAGAGAGAGAGAGAGAGAGAGAGAGAGAAGGAAAGACTGATGGCACTGGGCTTGGTGATGCACACCTTTAATCCCAGCACTTGGGAGGCAGAGGCAGGCAAATTTCTGAGTTTGAGGCCAACCTGGTCTACAAAGTGAGTTCCAGGACAACCAGGGCTACACAGAAACCCTGTCTCGAAAAACCAAAAAGAAAAACAAATCCTATTGTATACCTTTTGCCTGTCGCCATTTTTTTCTATTATATAGAAAATAGATATTTTTCACCTAATATAACTTGATTACAATTTCCCTACCCCAAATTCCTTCAAGTTTCTCCCCATTTCCCCTCTCGTCCTCATCTGCTCCCTTTCTGTTTCTCATTTAAAATCAAACAGGACTTTAAGGGATAATAGTAAGATAAAGATAAAATATAATAAAATAAGATAAAACAAATTAACACATTTGAACTGAACAAAACAAACAGAAGGAAAAGAGCCCAAATGAAACCACAAGAAACAGAGACCCACTCTTTCACATTCTCAGGCATCCCATAAAAAGTCTCTAAGCTGGAAGGCATAATACATACACCAAGAAACTGGTGCAGACCTGTGCAGGCCTTGTGTCTGCTGCCTCGTTCTCTGTGAATCCACATGTTGGGTGAGGATGTTGATTTATGGGACCTTGTTCTCTTGATGTCTTAGATCCCCTCCGGCTCTTGCACTCTTTATGTCTCTCCTCTTCCATGGGGCACTCTGAGCCCTGAGGAGCGGGACTTGATGGAGACTTCCCTTCTAATCCTGAGTGGCCCACGATCTCACACTCTCTGCAGAATGCTTGGCTTTAGACTTCTGTGTTTGTTCCCATCTGCTGCAGGATGAAGTTTCTCTGATGATGACTGAGCAAAGCACTTACATATCTATGAGTATAGCAGATTCGTTGGGAGTGAAATTTTTGCTGCTTTTATTCTTTTTACAATAGTAGAGTTTGGTTTTTCCCTAGGTCCCTGTGCTATCTAGTCTCAGGATTTTGGTCACCCACACAAATGTTTGATATGGGATCCAGTTCATGGATTGGGCCAAATGATATGGATTGGTACTCCCACAAACTTTGACCCATCATTACATATTTTCTAGTCAACACCACTGTAAGTCAAAAGTTTTATGTCCTCGTTGGTGTTTACATTTCTCCTTTGGTAGCATGTAGTTTGCAGAGAACCTTCCTATACCAAGCATTCTAGCACATATGTGTAAGGTGCTTTGTAGGCACCAGCTCAACTTCTCCACGTTCAGTAAGTTATGTAGATATTGTCTTCAATAATAGGAACTTGTCATCAGTTCATGGAAAGCAACCTATGCTGTAGTCTTAGCAACGGCCTAGGTTGTTTGGGACTTTCCATAAGACCCCTTGGGCCAACAATTCAATTAGATGTAGCCCAAGCCTGGTATTGGAAGCTTCACTCAGTGACAAAAGATGTCCATCTAAGGCTCTGTCTCCTCTATTCTTTGGCTATTTTAATTAGATTGCCTTCATATATGTGAATGTCTTAGGAAGATTCTACTGTATTAGGTTTTCATACTGACCCTCAAATGGACCTTAATTTTAGCTATCTCTCCCCATATTCCCTCACTCTTCCTCAACTCCCCCCCTCCACTTGATCCTACCAATCCAGGACCCTTACTTATCCATAACTATCTATTCTGTAAGTCTATCTGTCCCCACCTAGTCCCTTACTCTATAACTGACCTCTGAAGTTCTATGGATTGTAGCTAAAGTCCACATATAAGATACACACTGCATTTCTCTTCCTGGGTCTGGGTTACCTCACTCAGAAGGATTTTTTTCTAGTTCCATCATTTGCTTGAAATTTTCATAATTACATTTTTTTTAAATGGCTGAGTAATACTCCATGGTGTAAATGAACCACATTTTCTTTATCAGTTCTCCTGTTGTGAAACATCTAAGCTGTTTCCAGTTTCTGGATGTTATGAATAGAGCAGTAATGAACATGGCTGAACAAGCGTCTCTGTGGTAGGATGGAGCATCCTTTGAGTATATACCCTAGAATGCTACAACTGGATCTTGAGGTTGATCAATTCTCATCTTCCTGAGAAACTACCATGCTGAATTCCATATGGCTATACAAGTTTGCACTCTCACAAGCAATGACTGAGTGCCCCCTTCCTCCACAGCCTCACCAGCATGAGCTCCCACTATGATGATCTTACCCATTCTGACAGCTGTATGATAGAGTCTCAAAGTGGCTTTGATTTACATTTCTCTGGCATTAAACATTTCTTTACCTCTTTCTCGGGCATTTGAGTTTCCTCTTTTGAGAATTCTGTTTAGATCTGTACTCCATTTTGAAGTGCACTGATTGTTTTTGAGTTCTTTATGCGTTTTGTGCCTTAGCCTTTTCTTGGATATGGAGTTGGTAAAGATGGCTGCTGTGTCTGAATGATGGCATGAGATCCCGTTTATTAACTGTTGAATTTGGTGCCTGTGCTAATGATGTTCTATTCAGAAAGTCTTCTTCTGAGCCAGTGCACTCAACACTATTCCTCACTCTCTCTTCTATCAGGATTTGTGTATCTGACCTTACACGGAGGTCTTTGATCCACTTTAAGTTGAGTTTTGTGCAAGGTGATAAATGTGGATTCAGCCATCCAGTCTGCCCAGCACCATGTGTTGAAGATGTTATCTTTTCCCTGTGTGTATTTCTGCAATCTGTATCAAAAAAACCAGGTGCCCTTAGCTGTGTGGATTTTTGTCTAGTACTAAATTCCATTCCATTGATCAACATGTCTGCTTGTGTACCAATTCCATGCTGTTTTTATTAGCATAATTAGCTCTGTCTTATTTCAAGACAACCCAGTAGGAAATTCTGGAGTCTATATAGCCTCAAAATAAAACTTATTCGTCCCTGTAACAAAGAAAATTGTTCAGAAAAATGGTCCCATCAGGAGTCCAGCACAACAGAAGTGCTCCAAGACACAAGGGACATGGAAGATCTATTCTCAGCTAGATATGAACTACCAGGTAAGTGCACGCATGCACACACACACACACACACACACACATACACAAATGGTATCATGTTTCCAGTTTCCTAGTGTTACCAAGAGAACATTTATCATTTGTGACTTTGCCAAGCTTCATTCAACTAAGCTTCTTGTGTGGTCATTCCACCCTCTCCTAAACTTACATAGGAGAGCGCCATGTTCTGTAAAACCTTGCCTGGAATTAAAATAATCTGTGGCCTCTCTTTCTACTTCATTCATCACCATTTTACATTACATCATTTAACTTACATTTCAAAACTAAATGCTAGGAAACAGGATGGCTGTATGAAGCAGAGCTTGGGAAGAAATGCTGAGAAAGTGTCCTCAGCGCCTGACAGCACAGCAGCCAGGACCCAAGTGGCTGTGCACAATCAAGACATTCAACGTGTGCATGGAGAGTAAATGGATCCAGGAGTCCTCCATCCCTAGATGACAACTGATGGCTTCTTGGGAAGGGATAGTCAGTTGTCTTTAGGATGTGTCCACTGGTGAGTCAACTCTGCTCCAAAGGATAGTCCCAAACCCAAGAGTATGGGGACCACACAAATTGGATTTGGTGGGGTTTAGAGAGAGACAGAGACAGAAACAGAGACAGAGACAGAGACAGAGACAGAGAGACAGAGAGAGAAAAACAGAGACAGACAGAGAGACGGAGAGACAGACAAAGAGACAGACAGAGACAGAGAGAGATAGAGACAGAGAGAGACAGAGATTATAAGTTGTGGAATAGAGAGATAGAGAGAAGTGGGGGCAAATCTTGGAAGAGTTGCAGGAAAGAGTGGAAGGTAAATATGTTAAAAATACACTGTATAAAATTCTCAAACAATAAAAGTACTTTGAAAATCTAAATACTCAAGCAATTACTTTTTCATTTCAGTCTGCTTGAGGCACAAGCATGGCTTTGTGCCTGTGCTTTCTTTTTTATTAAATCTATGTATGCACTTTACAACCCTCTATCTCCCTTCTCCTCCCAATATCCCCTCATGTAAGTCCTGCCCCCCCATTACCCTTAGAAGGGGAAGGTCCCCTCTGCATGTCAACTCCCAAACACACTCTCCCCTCCCACCCCCAACCCCCAACCCCCTGTTTCCCACCCCCACACCCCACACATCAAGTTGCTGCAGGACTGGGACAGCCTTTCCCACTGAGACCAGGCAAGGCTGTCCATTTTGGAGTGCAGAATTCACAGGCAGGCGGGTAGGCAACAGGCTCAGAAACCAGCTGTTTGGAGGATCTGCATGAAGACCATGCTGCTCATCTGCTATATATGTGCAGGGGGCCTAGGTCCAGGATATGTTCACTCTTTGGTTGGTGATTCAGTCTCTGGGAGCCCCCAAGGGTACGCTTAGTTGACTCTGTCCCTCAGTTTCCTTCCCAAGCTTTCAATAAGACTCCCCAATCTCCATCTAATGTTTGGGTGTGAGTCCTGCATTTCTTTCCATTGGCTTCTGGGTGGAGCCTCTCAGAGGACAGTTATGCTAGGTTCCTGTCTGCAATCATAACAGAGTAGCATTAAAGGTATCAGGTATTGGTTCTGGCCCATGGGATGGGTTTCAATTTGGAGTAGTCATTGTTGGCCACTCTCTCACTCTCTCTGCTATCTTTGTGCCTGCACATCTTGTAAGCAGGATACATTTTGTGGAAGGCTTTGTGGGTGTGTTGCTGTCCTTTTCCTTACACTGGAAAGACCCGCCTGGCTATAGGAGTGAGCACTTCAGGATCTATACCCCCCACTGCTAGGAAACTCAGCTAGAGTCAACCTTTTAGCCCCTCAGGAGCCTCTCCCCTTCCCAGGTATCTGACATGTCCTAGAAATTGTCCCATTCCCCAGCTGATCTCCCTTCTCTCTCCCCTGTTACATATGTAGGGAGCTACATATGGTTCCTACCCCCTCTTCCACCCAGTCCCCTCCTTCCATCGACATCCAATATCTATTTTGTTTCCCCTTCTGACAAAGATTCAACCTCTGCTTGTGCTCTCATTGTTATTTGGCTTCTTGGGGTCTGTTGATTATAGCATGGTGATCCTGTGCTTCTTTTTTTTTTTTTAATTGTCTTACAGGAAGAACTCTTTTCAGACATTTGAATCTGTGTGAGAGTTTCTCTATACCACAGTCACCAATTTCTGAGAAGCCTTTTAATCAGAAGTTTTAATTCTTTTAATCGACACTGCCATGGGCAGTGTTACCACAGTACAACCTGTGGTCCATACTCCCTTCTGTCTTCCCCTGCAGCCCCTCCCCAGCAATCAGCACAGGGTCCAAAGAATGTCTGGTGGCCTGTCCATGCCAAAGCAGCCTCAAGTCTCAACTCACAGAATTGTGAACTCAGACCTCTGACCCTGAGCAATGTGTCCACGGAAGTAGAGTCTAGAGCTGTGTCCAGTTTGCAGCTCTAGGCTAGGAGAATAGCTCAGCTGATAAACTCTTGTCTTAAAGCATGAGGACCTGAATTCAGTCCCCAGAACCCATGGAAAACATGGTTCAGCAGTTAAGAGCTCCGATAGTTCTTTCCTAGGACCATGATTTGATTCCCAACAACTACACAAAACCAACTTTTCCCCAGTTCAAGGTAATCTAACTCCATTCTGGTCTCCAGGGTACCAGGCATGTAAGTATACATGTATACAGACACACATGCAGGCAAAGCAGCTAGACACATAAAAAATAAAATTGTTTAAAAAAATAATAAAATAAATAAAATTGTTTACATTGAAAAGCTGTCAGCAATGATGTACACTTGTAATCCCAGTGCTGAACAGGCAAAGACAAATGGTTCCTTGGGCCTTGCTGGCCCATCAGTCTTACCTACTTGGTGAGTAATAGGCCTGTGAAAGGCTCCATCATACACATAAACATACATACACACACACACACATACACACACACACACACACACACACACAAGTTAAGGTGGCCAACATTTCTGCTCTTCACTTTATCTACGAAGTCTAGAATCACCTGGGAAAAGAGGTCTTAATGAGGAAGTCTCTATATCAGGTTGGCCTTTGAGCATGTCTGTGAGAGATTATTTTGATTGTCAATTGATTGGGAGGCCACACCCTGGATGTGGCGAACACCATTCAGGAGCTGGGTACCAGGCTGCACAAGAATGAAGGGAACCCTAGTTGGGAGTAGGCAAGCATGCATCTGTGGCATCCCCACGTGAGGGCCCTCCATTCACAGGCCAGTGTCGTCCACAAGTTCTACTGCAACTAAAGGAGCTAAAAGGCAGAAGAATATGCCAGGAGACTCTGAACCCATTGCCCAAGCTGATGCCACGCGGACAATTGTCTGCGGTATGTCAAGCTTCGGAGTAATAGCAACCCAGCGCTTCTATTGCCTCTCTTCAAAGTCTAATTCTCCTTGGTTCTCATTTATCTCTGGCCCCTGGTTTTAAGAGGATAGAGGATGCAGTTTATGAAATTAATTAACTTTTCCTTTTATTTTAACCTGGACTGAGAATTAGTTTGTTAGGGAAAGTGCTGATTCTTTGTGATTCTTCCCCCAAATATCAAACAATGGCATTGCTGAACTATTCCAAGAGGTGTGTATTAGGTCAGACAAAATCAGACCTATTGGTGCAAAACAAAGAAGGAAATTTGTCTTTTTATGTGTGCTTTATACTAAAGAAAATGTAAGGATGTGTAACAGTGAAAAGTCAACCTGTAGAGAGGTCAAGGCATACAGAAGAAGGTAAATGTCACATTTCCATATTCAGTTCAATGTCAGAAGTGTCTTCTGATCACAATTTCCTTGAAAGAAAACTTGCCACAGGGAAAGACAAAAAGGTTTTCTCCTCTGGAAATGTTCAAGAATAGGTAGAAATGACTCTGGTAGGAAAAGCCAGAGGCTTCAACATTTTTAGTTGATTTTTTTTTGTGCCTCAAACTAAAATGTAGTTTCTCTGTTTTCCAGTCATGAAGCGATACGAGCTGCTATCATTTATAACTAAAATACGCTCTATAGAAGCAAACTGTGTATTTAAAAAAACATACACACACAGAGGAACTTCTGAAAATTACCCACAAATGTTCTACTTTTTGCTTTTGCAGTTCCTTTCTGGAATGGTACTGCTTGGATTTGTGCCCTACATGTTAAATATAATTGATTTTTCATGTATGATTTATAAAATAAGTTACCATTTTCAAATAGAAAAAAAAATACATTGAGAACAAACCAGTAGCAGATGCATTTGCTTGTATTTTGGGTTAGCAAATCCAAGATGGCCTCATCTCTGAGGAACAGAAAGGGTTTCCTGACAAAAGTTTTCATAGTAATCTGAACCAAATTTCTCTGCCATCTCTCCACTATGAAGCCCTTAACTTCTGCATAAGTACTATTTAATAAGGCTGGTAGGAACTTTTTATGCAATTCTTCTGAAAAGAATCTTCCAGATCTGCAATTGATGAACTCACACAGGCACATGTGTGCACAAGCACTTGCACGCACGTGCGCGCGCACACACACACACACACACACACACACACACACACACACACATCTGCATGCTATGGCCTGAAACATTGCAGGGAAAGTCTGTTTCTAACAAATGAAGTCATCACAGTAGAGGACTATTTTTCTGTTCACACCACAGAAGTCCTGTGTGGTGTGATAGAGGACGTTACTATAGCCACAGAGACACCAACAGACAGCAGGAGGCAGCCACATTTAATGTGGGATCAGGACTAATCAATTTCTTTCCTCCTCTCCCCATCAATTTTACTACTTTTTAACTAAAATTGCCCCTCAACATTGACTACTAGGAAAGAACCTTATTTCTTACACGTGTATCAAATATTCCTCTTAGCAATACGTGTATTGTCAAAGAAAGAAGTCAGTTGAAAAGAGCCTGCCAAAATGCAGAGGACATTATCCTCATGTTTCTGATGTTCTGAAGGGTCAGATCTATGGCTGGCCCAGGAGACTTAGCTCACTGTCTTCAAGGATTAGTAATTGGATATTAGTTGAACTTTGAAGGACAACGGTCATCAAGAATGGGCATGCCATCTGAAGTTACATCAAGATAATTCACAACTAATATTCTTAATTCTAGCACATTTGGGAGATTAAGGGGGAAAGATCTGAGGCTAATTCGGGCTTTATAGTGAGACACTGTCTCAATAATAAAGGAAAATAAATATCTAATATTCTATTAGACAATTTGAGTTACATAAACAAGTAACTTTTTTGAAATTATTCAAAAATGTATCTATGTTTACCTTTAAAAATGTTACCTTTCTGTTGTTGTAGAGTCTATATGTCTGCAAAGTAAGTAATTATTTTCAAAGGACTTGGGGAATGGTCAAAATGCAAAATTGTAAAGTACTTAACTTGCCAAAGGCTCTGAAGCTTTCACCACCTACAGAAAAGAAGACTGTGTCTCCTCCAGCAGTGAATGGCACTGCCTTCACGGCATCTGACATCATCAGAACCCTCAGCTCAAAGAGTCTTGGGGGGAAACAGGATGAGAGGGGGAAGAGAGGCAGGCTCCGCTAGGATTGTTGGAACTCCACACAGGTGTTCAGTAACCTGTCGCAGCCAAGAACACCATGGGTGTGCCCTGTCTGAGGTGTTGTTCTCAGTCCTTAAGCACTGCTGAGTAATAGTATGTAGGCATAATATGTTTGTGCCCTATGTAAATATTATCCTTGTGTTATTCAGATGCTGATATCTCTGCACACACATCATGTTTGAATCCAGACATGGCTTTGTTGTGTTTATTCTTAAATGCTCATGTCTCAAGTCTGTAAAAACACTGTTCCTCATTCATTCTCTGCCTTGCCAATAAAAGCCAACAGGCCAATACAGAGCCTTAGAGAGAATAGGTGGGGCTTCTGATTCTTGGAGAGTTGGAGAAAGAGAAGGGAAGTGAAAGAAGGAGCCACAAGGAGAGCCTGAGTGAGAAAATCCTCTAAATCAGAGAGAGCTAGAACAACAGAAAACTGCAAGTATCGACTGGATAATGGTTAGGGAGTTTAGGCAGATTAGCCTACGAGCTTGTATAAATCAGTACTGCCCAGCTATTGAGGTGCAGCTTGAAGAAAACCTTGTTTTTTTCTGTGTGGTTACTGGGGACTAGCAAAGGTAAAGAAATAGAGCTGCTGGATTAATGTACTATTTGCATGTATATTTTAAAATAAATCATTTTACAAGAGTGTTTCCTGTCTGGGGTGCTGTGCTCAGTCCTTAGGCATGCTGGGTAGGAGTGTTCCTGTCTGGGGTGCTGTGCTCAGTCCTTAGGCATGCTGAGGGAGAGTGTTCCCTTCTGGGGTACTGTACTTGGTCCTTAGGCATGCTGAGTAAGAGTTCCCCTCTGGGGTACTGTGCTCAGTCCTTAGGCATACGGAGTATTCAAGAATGCCAAAAACAAGAATAAATTTGATTAAGGTGTCAAAAGGAAATTCAATGGACTACAGCCAGGAAATAGGTGTTGGGTATGAAATTAAAAGACTCAATCCATCAAGAAAAAGCCATGATAAATATTGTCAACTCTAAAGATTTTTAGAGTTGAAAGTAAACTCTAAGAAAGAAAGTTTGGAAATCCCAAGCATATAAAGAAGTTCAGGAACCCAAATTTAGCTTAATAAGATAAAGACATTTTAAAATCTAGGTGGGCCTTCAGAGTAACTCGTCTGACACTGAATCATTAAATTGTCTATCAAGGGAACTGTCTTGATAGAGTCTGGACAGTTCCTTGCCAGAGATGTGACAGGGGGTCAGCTGTTTGACGGACACCTGCGTGTGTGCCAGAGTACTTTTTCAATTTGAATGGAGCAGTTGAAATACAGAAGTCAGAAGACATAGAAAGAGGGAAAGAGGGGGGGAATAATTCATAAAGATCAGCACAAGTGCACACAAGAATATGTGTATGCCCATGCACATACCCACATACAAATATTCAATTCGAATCTTAAATTAGAATTAGCAAAAACTTGAGTGGAAGCATAAGGAATTGACCCACCAAATCACAATAGGATGTTCTGTCTATCAACATGCCAATGTGGCTTGTGAAGTCCAGGCTGTACCCAGTAGACATGACCACTCAGATAACACAAGATCATATTGCCAAAGCACACCAACAAACCTTCCTATTTTGAAAGCAAGTGAGGTTGAGGCATTTTCCTTATTGTTTTATTGTCCCACAATGAAAAGAAACATCAAAATAAAAACAGAGCACTTGCACGGCAGAGAAGTGAGGTGGTTTTAAAACAGTCTTCCAAGTTACTTGATACAAATCCAATCTAAGACTGGGCATGTGCCCTGCCCCAAAATCTGGTCTTCACTCTCTGATTGAGTGGCCAATCGAGCAAATAGGCAGAATTATAGTGCCAGTTTCCACACCCGACTTCAACAAAATTGGCAGTTTCCACATCCTGACTCTCTGACTTCCTGACCCATGAGACAGTCTTCCTTGGAAACCAGCCACCACTCTGTAAGAAAGTTCACGTACCCAGCAGAGAGGCAGGCCTCAGTGAGAAGAAACCAGGGGGCTTGGCCTCCAGCTCCAGCTAAATTCTTCACCAACTGTCAAAGCCATCTTGGAGCCATTAACGAATAACCTTGGAAGTCACCTTCCATCCTGTCAAGCAAACACGAGACTTGAAGAACTGAGGACTGAATAAGTAATAACTGCCTTTAAACAGTTACATTTGGAGCTGCAATGATGCACAACAATGGATAATCAGAATCAAAGCTGAGACTAGGGGCTGGGGAGCTGTCTGGGCAGCTACGCAGCTTGTTGTCGAAGCTGAAGGACCTGAGTTTGAGTCCATAGCAGCCTTATAGAGAGCTGGACAAGGTGGTTATCTCCCCAGTACTGAGGAGGTAGAGACAGGAGGGTCCCTGGGACTTATTGACCAGCCTGTCTAGTCAACTAGTGAGTTCTAGGTTGTAAGAAAGCCATTCTCAACAGCCAGAGAGCAATACAGAAAGAATGCTGACCTCAGCTGCAGCCCCTGTACATGCACATGTGGGCATGCGCACCCACATGTGTACACCACATACACAAACACACACAAGAAAGGAAGGAACTAAAACCACCTTCATACATCTCTAACCTTCTAATATGGAGAGCAGCCATTTCCCAACCTTCACAAAATTTTTTCTACAGAACTGCTTGTTTATCCAGATAGCCTCTATTGTATAAAGTAGACCATACTATGGGACAGTTTTAAATATCTAAACAAAATCATGGTGATTTTATTTGAAAGCTCTATAGCAGACACTGAAGAATAATGACTAAATGATCATGGGGGTCATCAAATGATCATGGGGGTCATCAAACCTGAGGGTTAGGGATGACTTAAGTACAGAATATGAATATTAAGAGCAACCAGGGCTCTCCTTCCTATATCAGAAGAATATTCCAGAATAACACATAATACTTTTACTTTGAAATACTCTGTAACTCATTCAGTCCATTCTGCATTTTAATTGTGCATTGTATCAGAAATAATAGTAGATACAGGTCTCAGATATTTCACGTCTTCTCCTTGTGTGTCTTCACAAAAAGTAATTAAAAAATTAAAAACACCTTAAAAAACAAACTACATAAAAATAAATATAGTATTGCAATCTGTAGAAGCCTGTCTAGAAAGGCAATAAGCTTCATGGTCTTGGCTCCATATAGGCCCTGATCCACAGAAGTTCATACTGTAAGACTCATGCGACTTTGAGAATCTCGAAACCGTGGTGGAGGAGGGACACCAAAGAAAGGGACTGTATGGAGAAGTCTTCAAGACCATAGTGGTGACGCTAATGAGCAGCAGGATCAATGATGATAACTGCTTGTTGGAGACCTTGAAGTGATATACTTGAGCCTTCCTGAAGTGTTTACAGATTTGCTCCAAATGGTTTCAAAGTGTGCAGGCTTCCTCTACCCACTAATGTAGTTCACAAGACCATTGCTCATAAACCTCAGCGGATAGGCTTTGCTCCCTGCACTACAAAATCTACCAAGGTTTTTGCCCTGGCAAACTCCCATTCTTTGTCAGGAGCCAACCTGAGTGAGACCCAAGTGGACCTTAATCTTCAGCCTAGGTTCTAGCCACATTTCTAGAAGCTCTTTTCTATGATACCTCTAGTGTCCACCAGCTTGCTCTGTCATTCCTTTCATTCCTTTCTCTCTAACACATAAATTCTGCAAAATCCTTCTCACTCCTACCACAACTTCTGGCAGAAGTCAAGTGGAAGCTTGCTGAGTAAATGAATCAACAAATTAGAAGATGGGAGATTAATATGTGCAGAATTAGTATTAATTGCCCTAGTAGTTGCTCTGAGCCAATTACTAAAACATATACAGGGTGCAAGAAAAGTCAGTCTAAACCCTCACGATGCTAAATAAATGTCTCCTTCCTCAAAATACCTGCCTCTACCCAAACTCCTGTGAGAAGAATAATAAAGTTGTCATGGTTATTTTTCATTGGCATAAAATGCTCTTGATGTAAACCCAAGGAACAGAGCTTCAGAAATCATCACAATGTGAGAACACTATCTATGTATGCTTAGTGAACATCTTGTACTTCCCATCTCATGCCTTGCTACAATGAGGTAAGCAACAGTAATCAGGGTCCAGGCCTCAACCATCTTTAAAATCTATTTATACCCTACAGATGTATGTTAGAAGGATGCCTCTGCCTTGTGTTTCCCATGGATCCCAGGTCCCGCTTAGCTTCAGACATAGCAGGCCATGGAAGAGTAACTCAGAAACCATAGACAATGCTTAATCAGAAGCAAGCATAACCTCTTTATACAATGCTTGACCAGGATGAAGAAAAACTTCATGAACATACCCATAGAAAAGATCTTAACTATGATTTCAGCTTCCACTGGGCTTCTGAAGGCTTAAGTAAATTTTTATTTAGATTTATAAGGACTTTCTTTGACCAGTTTATGTCTTGTTGTAAATTCTACAGATTTCATCCAATTTTAATAAAAGAAAGAGTTCAAACTTTATATTGTGAAAAGAAAGAAAATCCCCTGCCTCTAAACTGTGTTTTTTTGTGAGACAAAAATCTATTAAATTGTCATTCCCTTGAAGTTATATTTTGCAGTGAGTTTCCAGAAAATGTATAAGGTTAAAATAATACTTCTCTCATAAACTAAGTAGTAGGAAAATCTGACAGGTAATTCAATCATTTGTTTACTCAATAATTAAATAAATCATTACTAATCATATACCCCAGGCAATAAATATTGTCTCCAAGCTGATTTATACTCTCTCCTTCAGGAATGATCAAGCAATGGGGTGAGTGCTGCAACCTGAGTAGGTGCTCGAGCAAATGCATAAACAGAGAGAGTAATTAGCCACCTGAGAAAGCAGAATGTACAAGAAGCGAAGGTGGGAGAGAGACACCAGCAGCAGATATCAGAATCCTAAGACACAGTCGAAAGAATTTGTAGTGAAGCAAATGAGTCAGAGAGTTCATGAATTCTCACAGACCGCATTCACGACGAGATTAATTAATATTCAGGAGGCAGAGTAGCTTCTGTGGAGAAGAGACACCAGCGAGCTCAGCCCCTTGTCAGCTCTGGGCACACAGAAAATAGGAATCTGGAGCCCAGAATAAATGTAATGGTCGAAGCTACCTCTGGTCCAGACTGTAATTCAACCTAGAAATCAAGACCGCAAGTGCTTGAGGAATAAGGAAAGTGTACTGGCAAAGATGTGAAGTAAAGTTGAGAAAATAAGTAGGCGTGATAGGCAAATAAAAACAGACTTCTAATTGGCATGAAAGCATCCTCTGAAGGGTTATCTGAAGGGCTGAGTGGAGACGTAACTCAAAATGTATCACGGATCTAAAAGTAAGAGCTAAAAGTATTAACTCTTAGAAGAAAACGTAGAAGAAGCTCTTCTGACAGTGGGTCAGAAGGCAAAGCCCTCTGGGATACGACAAAAGCCACAAAAAGACAGAGAAGCTGGACTCCATTAAAATCTAAAGTATGTGCCTAAAGGATGCTTTAAGGAATGCAAACGCCACATAAAGAGGGGAAGGAATGCCAGGAAGTCATAAACACAATGTGTAACCATGTCTAGAATAAAGAGTGCCTCTGATTCAGTAATGAAACGATGCCACGTGAGACTTAGGTAACATTCTAAGTAGAAGGTCTGCAAAGCAAATGTGAACATGGCCAACACGTGCAGAATGGTGAACAGCATAAGCTATCAGGGAAATGCCAGTCAGACCATAGTGAGGAACTGCACCACACCCATCTAGGCCTGCAGCAAGGATGGAGAACAAGTGTTGGTGACGATGTGGGTGAGTGGTCCCTGCTGCTGGGCATGTGAAGCCATGCGGGGGTTTTGTAAACGATGCTGCAGGGCTGCTCTGAAACCTGAGTGGCTGCCACTTTCCTCTGTTCATTCTTCCTGTTTGCCTCTCCTTTTCCTACTGTGCCTATAACACATGAGACGCTTTGAATCTGGAAGATCCTCCAAGCTCATGTGCTGAAGTCTTGGTCCCCAGGATCAGGATGGCTCACGTTGCCATCTATGACCTACTCCAGTGATGGACACACAACTGCATGGACCGCTGGAAAGTGGAGGACACGTGGAGGTGAGTCCTAGGGAAACGAGCAGTCACAGGGACACGGTCTTAAAAAGCACATTCTCTCTAACTGGGCGGTGGTGGCACACACCTTTAATCCCAGCACATGGGAGGCAGAGGCAGGCGAATTTCTGAGTTCGAGGCCAGCCTGGTCTACAAAGTGAGTTCCAGGACAGCCAGGGCTATACAGAGAAACCCTGTCTTGAACCCCCCCCCACAAAAAAAAGCTCTCTCTCTCTCTCTCTCTCTCTCTCTCTCTCTCTCTCTCTCTCTCTCGTTAGTGACTGAAACCATTAAAACTGAGAGCTTCCTTTCCTCCTTTACGTTGATTTTCTCAGATGTTTTGTAGCAATGGCAGAGAGCTGACCAGCATAGATGGCAAGCACTTGGATTGGTTTTTCTTTTTCATTTTTCCCCATAGTTGTTTATTATTGTTAATTATTATTATTATTATTATTATTATTATTATTATTTAATATTTTTCTTACAGTCCAGACTTTATCCTCCTCTGAGTCCACCCTCCAATTGCTCCACATCCGACACCTCCTCCCACCCACCTACCTCTGTCTCCATGAGGATGTCCCCACCCCACCCCCACTCCACCAGACTTCCTCACTCCCTAGGGCTCAAGTCATCTTCTCTGACTGAGTCCAGGCCCGGCAGTCCTTTGCTGCACATGTGTTGGAGGCCTCGTATCAGCTGGTGTATACTGCCTGGTTGGTGGCTCGGTGTCTGAGAGATCTCAGAGGTCCAGGTTAGTTGGGACTGCTAGTCTTCTTATAGGGTCACCCTCCTCCTCAGCTTCATGGGGCAGTCATGATAGGCCCCTGTTTGTAAGTGTACCATAGCATCAGTAATAGTGTCAGGCCTTGGGGCCTCCCCCTGAGCTGGATTCCAATTTGTACCTGGCACTGTACCTCCTCTTCCTCAGGCTATTCTTCATTTCTGTTCCTGCTGTTCTTTCAGACAGGAACAATTCTGAGTCAAGGTTTTTTACTGTGGGATGGCAACCCCATCCCTCCACTTGATGCCCTGTCTTTCTACCAGAGGTGGACTCTACAAGTTCCCTCATCCTGAAGTTCACTCAAAAAATATAATGAAGACACGGAGGGAGTCTCCAGACCATTGCTTCCCCATGGGATGCTTCCATTACCATCTCCTCCATCCAAGCAGTACATCCCCACAATCCTGAGTTGTTATCTCACAAAGCCCAGGACTTGGACTCATTCTCTCCTGGAATTGTACACTCCTTAAGTATGGAGAGAATGATAGCAGCATGTGTCTGAAATCATGTATTGGTAGGCTTGTCAGACAATCTCCTTGCATACAGTAATTGGGATTTTTCATTCTATGTTTCCATTGTTCACTGGCTCCTCTTTTAATGCAATAAGCAATATTTAACTGTCTAGATGTAGCACTATTTATCTGTCCAGATCTTGAAGGACATCATTGCATCCAGTTTTGATTAGGAATGAAATTGTTTATATATAATATAATGCATATATACATATACATGTATATGTGTGTGTGTGTGTATAGATAGCTGATAGGAAGAAGATGGATGATGGATAGATAGATGATAGATAGATAGATAGATAGATAGATAGATAGATAGATAGATAGATAGATAGATAGATAGACAAGTTTTGTTTGGCCATGAGCTTTCAACTTTATTGTTAAAATACTGTGTGCTAGCTGGCATGCAGAGTTTTCAAAGTGCCCTTGAAATGTTCCATACAAGAGATGCTTTTTTCCTAATTTTGAGTTGAGGGCAGTAGAGGAGACCAATTTGTTATGGGTTGAGAATGGCTTGAGAAAAGTAGGTATGAGAACGAGGTTTCTATTACCACTTTGATTACAGATATGTGTATTTGAAAAGATGAAAGTGGACAACAGGGTCTATACAAATAAATCCTGGTCTTACTTCCTAAATGACTTCCAAAAAGTACATGCAAAGGATTGGGTAGAATATCAGATGAGACCGAGATAATCTGAAACTTAGATGACTAAGAGGTATATATGAGGACAATTACTGAACAACTGGACAAAAGAATAAGAGGTAGTTTGACACTTTCTCTGCATCTCTCATCTTTAGCAATTCTAGTACCTGCTGGTACATCTTATAACTCCACCCTCTCTGCTCCCTGCCCCCACAACCCTCCCCCTCCCTGTTACAGCCAGCTGCACCAGAGCCAGCCCACCCTGATCTTTTTCATCAAACTTTTTGTTTGTTTTTTTTTTATTTTTTATTAGATATTTTCTTTATTTACATTTCAAATGTTATCCCTTTTCCTGGTTTCCCCTCTGAAAACCCCCAACCCCTCCTACTCCCCCTCCCCCTGCTCACCAGTCCACCCACCTGTGCTTCTTGGCCCTGACATTCCCTGGTACTTGGGCATAGAACTTTCACAGGACCAGGCCCTCTCCTCCCATTGATGACTGACTAGGCCATCCTCTGCTACATATGCAGCTAGAGACATGAGTCCCACCATGAGTTTTCTTTGGTTGGTGGTTTAGTCCCAGGGAGCTCTGGGGATACTGATTGATTCATATTGTTGTTCCTCCTATGAGGCTGCTCCTTGGGTACTTTCTCTAGCTCCTTCATTGGGGATCCTGTGCTTTGTCCAATGGATGGCTGTGAGCATCCACTTCTGTATTTGTCAGGCACTGGCAGAGCCTCTCAGGAGACAGCTATATCAGGCTCCTGTCAGCAAGCTCTTGTTGGCATCCACAGTAGTGTCTGGGTTTGGTGGTTGTTTATGGGATGGATACCCAGGTAGGGCAGCCTCAGGATGGTCACTCCTTCAATCTCTGTTCCACACTTTGTCTCTGTAACTCCTTCCATGGGAATTTTTCCCCCTTCTACGAAGGATCAAAGTATCGACACTTTGGTCTTCCTTCTTGAGTTTCATGTGTTTTACAAATTGTATCTTGAGTATTCCAAGCTTCTGGGCTAATATCCACTTATTAGTGAGTGCATATCATGTGTGTTCTTTTGGGATTGGGTTACCTCACTCAGGATGATATCCTCCAGATCCATCCATTTGCCTAAGAATTTCATAAATTCATTGTTTTTAATATCTGTGTAGTACTCCATTGTATAAATGTACCACATTTTCTGTATCCATTCCTCTGTTGAGGAACATCTGGGCTCTTTCCAGTTTCTGGCTATTATAAATAAGGCTGGTATAAACATAGTGGAGCATGTGTCCTTATTACATGTTGAACCACTCTTCTTCATCAAACTTATTGAACAACTCCAGTAACTAAATCTAAGAAAGGTCTATTTCTAGCAATGAGTATTCATTCTCCTGGAGTCATTTCAGAGGGCTGGAAAACTGCAAAGCGCCATAAGAACAAAGTAATTGCTCTTAATCTTTCTCAAAATGACAGCATTTTGTTACGTTCGTAATATGCTGGGGGAAACTTACATTTAAGTCAGAACATGGAGCACAGAAAACAATAAGGGGTCTGGGACGCATCAGAGCCACAAATCAATGCCTTGCATGTGAAGGGCCAAAACAACCCAATTAAAAGAAGAAAACCAAGCCATCACCTTAGACACTGACTTGGTAGCTAAGAAAGTATCAATACAGATAGTATAAGAAAGGAAATTCAGATAGGAACTTTCGTTTCTGTCCTCCCCCCCCCCACCCCCACTTCCTGATAACTTACATAGGATAGAATAAACAAACAAAGTGAATCAAAGCAGACAGAAGAAATAAAGAGCTTTTCCAACAGACAACTCTGGTTGGGGTACTCAGCGAGGACCAATAAAAAAATTAATAACGAACTTGGACACTATCAAATTCGAAAGTTAGTCTGGGCAAGGATTGAAGTTATTATAAAAAGCATTTTTGCTAAGAGTTCAGCATTTTGGAGCGAGCTTGGTGGCCAAGTTTGGCGACTTGACATCAGGCTCATAAAACTGTGCTTGGAAAGTGGTATGCTACTCTGGAGATCGCTGCACTGGTTTGGCAGACTTGGATATTTTTTATTAGAAAACATTTCCATTGCAACAGCGAATAGAGTATTAGGGAGATCAGATCCAATTTTCAGGACATTTATGATTAATATTTCTCATGACATATCCTATGTCAGGAAACCGGGATCCAAGGCTCTGCTGTGCTGTGTGTCTACACACGTGTACACTGAAACTTAGAAGGTAGATTTCTGCTCTTGAAGCGACAGCCCATCGGCACAGCACCAGCTGCTGCGCAGAAGCCAGGACAAAGCCAGACACTCATTAAGTCTGATGGTGAGGATGATGGCATCAATTCCTTCTTGTTTACGCACTAAATTTCTTCCAGATTGATGAGCAAAGAAAGGAAGAGCGGGAGACAATAAATACTGAGAGCACTATGTGATCAATCTGTTTCAAGGGAACTTATGTATGCGTTGTGCACATGCAGTGTGTGTACGTAGAAAATACACTGACACGACTCATCCCCACGTAAGACGCTGGAGAGATGGCTCAGTGGTTAAAGACTAGACTCACAATCAAAACCATATTCAATCTAACATCCTAGCAAAGTAAGGCTAATTTGACACAGCAGCATGTGTGTGCCGTCACTGTTAAGTACATTCTGTGCAATGAAGGGGGCTTTATAAAGCTAATCAATTAATAGCAAATAATTGCCTGGTACTGTTTAATAACCAGATATCTAAAATATACAATTAAGGCATCTGAGTATGTCCTTCCTGCCTTCCTAATTCTAGACATCACCCTCCTTTTTTTCTGCTTAAAAGGAGATTGGCTTTGCAGAACATAAACCTTGCCTATTCGGTAAAGAATCAGAGCCAGGATGCCAAATCTGAAAGTTGTAATTCATTTCCATAGCAATGGGCTATGCTGCCATAAGTGGGTAGTTACGGGTTAACATTATAATGGGCAGTACCAGAACTGCGGGGGAAAGTGCACCAAACGAGTGGAGCAAGGGAACCCTTACGAGAAAACTGTTTCTATATTAGAAACAATACCTCTTTGTTGGCCTGGAACAATCTTTTGGGTGCTTTGACAGGATAAACTGGTTTCAATTTCTGCTTAATAATGAAGCAAATCAAGATTGACTCTGGAAGATACAAATTAACCCAGCTCTCTATGAAATGCAAAGGAGGCATCTTTCATGAGGAAGACAAGACGAATTTTTCACAGTCGCATACATACAACTTTATCTCTCTAAAAAGACACGATGGACTTAGAAAGCAGCTAAGAGCGTTTGCCTTCTTCTGGCTTCTGTGAACACACACGCACGCACACGCACAATTTAAATAAATCAGTCAATACAAAGATGTGATCCATCATATATGGTCACTGTTATTTTTCAGCGGAGACAGAACAGTTGCAGACCAAAGGTTGTCCTTTCCAGAAGAGCCACAGAGGACTCGGGTAACATTTGCTGATGCCCTGGAGCTCTTGAGTCTATGTATCATCCAGTGCAATGGATGTTCTGGAAACTAGCCACCTCAGATCTTTCTCTTCATACTTGAGGCTTCATTCGAATGTGCAGACTCAGTGGGTGCATTTTAGGGTGGCCGTGAGATTTGGAAATGATGTGTTGATGACTGTACAATGAATAGAATTAGAGAGTAACGTCATCAGCCATGCTTGCTAAGGCCCAGTGGAGCAGATATTCTAGTGGCCAGCATTGGACTACAGTGAGTCCTCTTTGATGAGCAGAGTGCTCCCAGTCTGCAAGATGGCTCCTGAGATTCTCACATCCTGAGCATCACAGCTGCATTTTGTCCCTCTCAAGAAAACCATAGCTGGCTCGTGGGGTGCTCATGGGGTGCTCATGGGGTGAGGAAAACCCTGCAAAAGTAAAGGATTTTCAAGGCTAGCTCAGAAAAGACATAAGGATTTCTGCATTGGCTGCTCTGAAATAGGACTGGGAAAACTAGCCACTATATCATGGAAGCACGCATGCAGAACTGAGGCCAGACTGTATGGGAAGGAATTGAGGTTGCCCACCCAACAGTGAACAACAAATTTCCAAGCCACATGAAGAAAACATCTTGAATACAGGTACTGAGGCCCCAGGCAAGTTCTCAAACACAACTGGGCTCACATCTCAACTCTACCTCCTGAGAGAAACCAGAGCATAAGCTATTCAGCTAAATATCTGCAGATTCCTGGCCCAGGGACACTGTGGCAGAGATGTTTATAGTTGTGTTAACCCATTTTGTTTTATACTAAACTGTTACCTTAGAAACAATAAGTAATACAAGTGGGTTTTGTCCTTTGTGTCTGGGCATCCCTGTACATCTGAGTTAGGTCATCCTCCTATTTTATCGATGTCCCACACATGTCTGCTCAGACACATAACATCCTTTGTGAGACTCTCTGCATCTTGCCTAGATTGCAAGCAGGTTGAATATCCAAAAGGTTCTGTATCTCCAGATTCATTCCAAGAACACAATGAATGCTTGACAGATGTATTTGTTGCCTACAACATGACAGCTGGACTATGTCTGAGTTGAGTATGTGAGAATAATGAAGTTATATGGTACCTCATCAGCTACGGAATGTCAGGGGACAAGAAACTATTGACAAAGCACCAGCTACTTCAGACTGGTCACACCTTCAAGAGCAACCTCAGAACAGCAAGAACCTTTGCAGAGAACAGTGAACGGATGCTGACCAAGGGCAGGTTCACTCAATGGCAAGTGACACCCACTTGAAAGGCAGCATGCTATAAAGGCTAAGAGGGGAACACTAACTGATCTAACAAGACAAGTTTCATACTGTCTGATGCTCTTTCAGGTTGCCTGGAATGCAGTGGCTGGCAAGACACAGCATTCTAAACGGAGCACAATGCACAACGCGTTATACAGGAAATGATGTGTTTATTTAAAACAATCGCTCAGAAAGGCAGCTCCAGTGCTGTGTGTCTTCCTCCTGAACCACCATGTCCTTCAACCCAAGAATAGCCCTAGAAGGGGCAGGGGCACAGTGATGATCTGTGAAACAAACTGAGAAATGTTTCAATGTCTTTGACTAACTTTCCAGAACAATTACTAAAGTAGTTCCAGGAGTAGGGTAATTTCAGGCCTGTCTGCTATTAAGACTATCATTTATATATCTATATCTATATCTGTATCTGTATCTGTATCTGTATCTGTATCTGTATCTGTATCTGTATCTGTATCTGTATCTGCATCTGCATCTGTATCTGTATCTGTATCTGTATCTGTGTCTGTGTCTGTATCTGTATCTGTATCTGTGTCTGTATCTGTATCTGTATCTGTATCTGTATCTGTATCTGTATCTGTGTAATCTGTGTATCTGTATCTGTATCTGTATCTGTATCTATATCTGTATCTGTATCTGTGTATCTGTATCTGTATCTGTATCTGTATCTGTATCTGTATCTATATCTGTATCTATATCTATGTCTATGTCTACATCTATATAGATATGGATAAAGATATAGATGCATATATATATATATATATATATATATATATATATATATATATATATCACAAACATCCATTGTAGTGATCACCCAATGTCATCCTGTCTACCATCCCACTTCAGGTTTGGAACTGAGAGATCTCTAACTTATAACAGGCAAAACCACACCTTATATTTCTCAAAAAAAGGCCTTCTTTGAAGCAGGTACAGTGCTAGAGAGATGGTGCAGTGTTTAAGAGCACTTGCTGCTCTCAAAGAGAACCTAAGTTCAGTTCCCAGCATCCGTAGGGCAGCTCACAACTGTCTGTAAGTCCAGTTCCAGGGGATCCAGTGCTCTCTTCCAGACTCTAAGGGCACTAGGCATGCAAATGGTACTACATGCAGGAAACACTCATACACATGAATTTAAAACACTCATACACATGAAATTAAAATTTTTATTTTCTTTTGAAGGACTAACTGAAATAGCCAGGCCATAAAGCAAGAAGCAGAGTTGGTATCTTGGCACAGGCTCCAGGTATCCAGGCTATGCATATATGACATTTTAGAAATTGTGCCACACGGTGTCTTCCCCTGACACTCCTCCCAGAACCAGACATACTCAAAGCATGATGTCCGTGAAGGGATATCATTTTATTTATTTGACTGTCTCTCAGTCCCTCCCTGGAAGACAAGCTGATAAATCACCATCAGTGAGTTCAGTTTTAGTTGCCAGGCCATGAAAAGTTCCTGTTCATTTCTCTCCATTGGCATCCAGTCTCTACTCTATAGTGTCTTTGCAAAAACAAGTTTTCCCCATCATTCATACTCCAGTTGCTGAAGTATTGAGAATCATAAATATTGAACATACTTACTCAATTCCCAAACCCATAACGATCCTATTGTGCCAAATTCTGGTTCTATGTAATGCTCTTAAAATTTCCCCTGAGGATTGTATAAAAATAGAATTTAGTGTGATACTTGGGTTAAACACAGGAACCTTTATCAAAGGATTTCACAGCATTTTCTGACCTGGGTTAAGTGACTTGTTGAAGGCTACTCAGCAAACCAGCAGAGGGGGTCCAAATTAGCTAACTTTGAATTCTATTGTTTAAAGCACAGTTCTCTGGGGGTATTTAAGTCAGCACTAGAAGAATTCTGTGATGTGCTCATAGGAGGTCAAAGATTCACTTCTATTCATTCTTAAGAAGTGAATTATCATGTAAAAATTTTGGCCTTCTCTAAAACTAAAAAAAAACAAAACTGTTTTTTTTTTCTTCTAGAATAAAAGGCAATAGAACTAATCTTAACCTACTATGAAGAAAATGCCTTCATCAAACATGGAACTGACAAGAATATGTTATCATAAGAAGTAAGTCATTGACATGAGCTAGATCTTAGTGGAAAAGATTTCCAGATCTTTACCCATAAATTGATGATTACCAAGATTGATGTGATAAAAGACTGAATTATTATGTTCTTCCCTATTAAGTTTGACGCACAGCTTCACAACCGCTCCAATATAGAGCTAAGATCTTTATTCTTAAATTTCTATCGATAAAATTTGGAGATAGATATTTCAGACATGGGACCTTTTTCGTTTTCTTATTTCTCATTTCTGAGAAGAAATTCTCAGTTATTCATTACATGTCATTTTCCCTCCAATTATCACTCTAAGCATGAACTATACTTTGATTTTGAAACTAAAATTGTCACTATTTGAAAATAAAGTTGTCACTAAACGGAAAGTGTGATTCCTTCAGATTGTAGACAGCAGTTTTAAGAATGCATTCCCTGATGAAGAGTGATACAGAGCCAGCTGTTACAATGATCCAGCTCATCTGGGGAACAGGAATGCTGACTGGGACTGGGGGTGGGTAAGGGGCATGTGAGACACCCCAGGGCTCTGCTCTTTCAAACCAATCTAGACAAGAGGAAACCAGTTCACATCCTTGATCAAAATATCAAGACAAAATAAAAATAAACAAGACAGCTGTAGAATAAGATTAATGATCACACTTCTTGAATTTCCCATCCCTCAACAATCAGAAAAGAAAACAAGAAAGTACAGCAGATATAAGTGAATTTTTGTCACCCAGATATTCCCTGATAGGAAGAGGAGTTGTGTGCTTTGCGGACACATCTGAAATAAAATTCTTATTGACAATAAGTACAGTCGATGTTCCTCCCTGATAGCTTTCAGAGCTTAGTGCAAATTCCAACCGGAATATGAAAAATGTGTTAGTGCTAATGTTACATCTACAATATGTCATGTGGAATTAACAGTGGCTAATATGATTGGTGCCCAAATGCTCTCATGTGGTCACAAAAAATAAGAGTTAAAAAATATACATAATGGCAAAACTGAAATGAAAATAAAAATAGAAAATGTGCTGATATCTTGAAAAACTGCTACTAGCTTTTGCAAAATTAAGAAAAGAATTCAGGAATTCATGAGAAACACATAACATTCAACTAAAAGAAGTCGAATCGTGGAATCCTTAAAGACCTGCTTGAAGTGAGTTCGTTAAGCTAAGCTTTCCTTAGAAGACATTTTTAATAATAAGTTTTAAAACAATAGCAAAAAGAAAGAGAGAGGGGGGAAGAGAGAGAAAGAGAGAGAGAAAGAAAGAAAGAAAGAAAGAAAGAAAGAAAGAAAGAAAGAAAGAAAGAAAGAAAGCGAAAGAAGGAAGGAAGGCATGAAGGAAGGAAGGAAGGAAGGAAGGAAGGAAGGAAAGAAAGAAAGAAAGAAAGAAAGAAAGAAAGAAAGAAAGAAAGAAAGAAAGAAAGAAAGAAAGAAAGAAAGATTATCTGGATAATATATCTTGTCTGTAAACAAATACTCCAATTTTTATATTTATATCAGTCATTTTTGTTTGTATGCAACTTTAAGCTAAAAAATGACTTAAACCATTAAAAATTTTAATTTTGTATGAGTTCGTGATTAACTGAACAGATCTATATAACCTCAGCTGAGGCTAAATTGTCTAGCATGTCCTCGGTCACATGCCTGGTGGTTGGCAGAGAGTTTTTTTCTTATTCTATAGTCAATGTTCCTCTCAGCTTCTAAACTGATCTTTTCCTGTCATAAAGTTTTAATTTTTCTTTCTTTATAAGACTTCTGGAGAACATAGAAAAGCAAAAGATGTAAGTATTCTAGTTTGCTTCTGTTGTGATGGTAAAACACTTGGATCAAAGGCAACTTAAGGGACAAAATATTGTATTTCAACTTGCACTTTCAAATCACTTACACTTTCCATCACTGAGGGAAGTCAGGACAGGAACTTGAAGCAGAAACCATGGAGGGATGTAGCTTATTGGGTTGTTCTGTGACTCATGCTTAGCTAACTTTTTCATACATACCCATCTGCCTAGGGAAAGGTGCTGCCCACAGTGGGCTTTGTCTTACTACATCAGTCTTCAATCAAGACAACACACCCAGAAACTTGACCTTGGGCCGTTCTGATCAAGACAAGCCCACAATTAAGGCTTCTCTTCTCAGTCCACTCTAAGATGTATCAAATTGTCAAAGTACATCTAACCAGAACACCAGGTACTAGGAAATACCAAAATTGGTGTGAGAGATGCCTGGACCATTATATATTCCTTAATTTATATCTCAAACCAAAAGACAAGGACCAAAATGTTTCAATTTGTTTCATCATGTCTCATGAATATAACTTAGACATGTTTCTAGTCTTTAAGGAAAATAAATGAAGCTACAATTAACACCACAGAATCTGAGATCCATGATAGACAATCTGTATTTATCTCAACATGGAAAACAAGGAGTTTCTCATAATTCAAAAAAACAAGTAAGTTATGCTTAGTATAAAAGTAGAGAAAATTCAAATTTTGTAATACTGTTTTGATATCACAGATGCCAAATATAATTCAGGAGCCCTGCTAATGTCATTAGAGTAATGGAAACTGAGTGTTCAAAAGGCACTTGTCATAGGATAGGGGCCATTCTGTGTCACATGGTCTGATCAAGAATACCTCATTGACTGTAAGTGACCAGAAAGAGTGTCATTATCAACTTAATGGCAGTTCAAATAACCTCTGACGTCATAGGTAGGAAATGTCTTTCATCACCTTTTCAGATTTCTTGAAATGACAGGAAACACTATTTTGTTATTGTAGTGTTAATGCAGTTAGGGTGTGTAATGGTCCCATAAAAGTAAAAACAGAGTGTGAGATTTATAACTACCATGGTCATTTTTGAAGGCCATGGTATATATATTTGATCAAACTCCTAGCTAGAGTTTTAAGGCATCTTTTTCTTGTCAGTGAAGCTATTTTCACTCCATCAAAGAACTAGTTGTTCCAAACTGATGATACATACGTCAGCCCACAGTTTAAAGCAAGGCCCTGAGTATGGAGGTAGGATTCTCTGTGTGTTTTTCACTGATGCTTTAAGATAGCACGCTTCTTATTTTGCCTTTAAAGCCAGTCCTAACATTTTCTTTCATTCAATCAATATGTAATAGAATCTTCGTGAAATGTTTTTTTTTTACCTTTAAAACACAAAATAATAACATATAATTTTGTGATATTTTCATTTAATTCAATAATTGCTTCCATATTTTTTGGCTCTGACTGGCCAACGTCAAACTGTTTTGATTATTAGCTGATGAAAATGCAGAATTTTTTTGCCCCTCTACACTGTTCAGCTTTCACCTAATAGTGGTTATTTCCTCTGATAGCACAACTCGCAAGCTCTGCTTAACTATTTAATTCACGTGCTTCAGCTCTCTGACTTACTGCAAAGTGACCCCTTGGAGTAAACCCATCTCTGCTCCAGGAGAAATTATATCTGTTGGCAGCTACCTTGTCCTTCAGAATTCAAAGGGAAAGAGACCACCGTGGTTGCAGAACCTTGACAGTGCTCTTATTCTCTTGAAAATATGAAATCTGCAGGCAATGTTGTGCATGGCCTAGTCCGCTCACCTGTCAAAAACTGTGGCAGAGTCAAAACATTTTACCAGACTTTAAAACGTTTAAACAGACACCTTGGTCAATGAAGCCATATTGAAGACCCAGACATGATTCCACACACGTATAGATACATATAATGATTTTTTTTTTTTAATAAAGAAACCAAGCCGGGCAGTGGTGGCACACGCCTTTAATCCCAGCACTTGGGAGGCAGAGGCAGGTGATTTCTGAGTTCCAGGCCAGCCTGGTCTACAGAGTGAGTTCCAGGACAGCCACCAGGGCTACACAGAGAAACCTTGTCTTGTCTTGTCTTGAAAAAAAAAAAAAAAAAGCATCTACAACAAATGGTGCTGGTCAAATTGAATGGTTCTACCTAGAAATATCCAAATAGATCCATACTTACCACTCTACACAAAACATGGATCAAAAACCCCAAAGTAAAGCCAGATACACTGAACCAGCTAGAAGAGGAAATGGGGAATAGTCTTGAACTCACTGGCACAGGAGAAGACTTTCTGTAGTGGCTATTCCTGGTTGTCAACTTGACTATATTTGGAATGAACTACAATCCAGAATTGGAAGGCTCACCAGTGACTCTAATCTGGAGGCTGGAAGATAGAAGTTTCTGATCTGGATCTTGGTATGGAGATCTTGAGGCATAGTGGCTATGGATTCCAAAAGATTAAGATGGGGAGATCTCCATGTTCAAGGTGATACACACCTTTAATCTGGGCTACACCTTCTGCTGGAGACCATATAAGGACATTGTAAGAAGGGAGTCTTGTTCTCGCTCTTTCACCTGCTTGCCGTGTGGGACTAAGTAACTGCTAGATCCTTGGACTTCCATTCACAGCTACTACTGAACCATTGTTGGGAATTGGACTGCAGACTGTAAGTCATCAATAAATTCCTTTACTGTATAGAGACTATCCGTAAGTTCTGTGACTCTAGAGAACCCTGACTAATACACTTTCCAAACACAGCACATTTATCAGAGGCACTAAGATCAACGATTAATAAATAAGACCTCGTAAAACTGAGAAGCTTCTTCACAACAAAGGACACCATCATTCTGACAAAGCAGCCAGAACGGGAAAAATTTGTTTACCAACTCCACATCTGACAGAGGACTAATATCCAAGATATATAAAGAATTCAAGAAACTAAATATCAAAAAAAAAAAAAATCAAACAATATAGTTTTAAAATGGAGTACCAATCTAAACAGAGATTTCTTAAAAGAAGGAACTCAAACAGCTGAGAAACTCTTAAATGTTCAACACCCTTAGCCATCAGGGAAATACAAATCAAAATTGCTCTGAGATTCCATCTTACACCTGTCAGAATAGCTAAGATCACTAAAGCACATGACAGCAAATGCTGGCCAGAGTGTAGAGCAAGGGGAACATTGATCTATTTCTGACAGAAGTGAAAACTCTTTCAGCCACTATGGGAAAAGTTCCCCACTATGTGGAGGGTTTTCAGGAAGATGGATATTGTTCTACCTCAAGATCCAGTTATACTATTCTTGGCATATACAGAAGGATGCTTCATCCTTCCCCAGAGATATTTGCTCAACCATTACAAATGTCGCTGCAACTCATTGCACACAATGAAATATTTCTCAGCTGTGAAAAAAAAAACCTGAAAATTGCAGGTAAATGGAAGGAACTAAAATAAAATCATACTGAGTATGGATCTTAGACCCAAAAAGATCAATATGGTATATATTTGCTTAGACACAGATATTAGCTGTTAAGTCAATGATAATCAAGCTACCTACAGTCCATATAATTACAGAGGTTAGGTATAAAGTAAGGGACTGAATAGAGGGCAGGGAGACAGATAGATCTCCCAAGGAAAGGGAAATTGAGTAAATGGCTATGGATGGATGGGGAGGTACTGTAAAGGAGGGTCAAGTGGAAAGGAGGAGATAGGGATGGGGGCAATATGGGGAGAGGCAGGTAAAATTAAGGGCTATTTGAGGGTTAATATGAAAACCTAATACAGTATAAGCTTCCTAAAATATATACATATATGAAGGGTATCTAAATGAAATCAGCAAATAACAGGGGAGACACAATCCCAGCTGAACACCACTTATCACCAAATGAAGCCTCTAGTACCAGAACTGGGTTACATCGAACTGAGTTTGGGGCCAAAGGAGTCCCATGGGAATCCCCAAACAACGTAGGCTGTTGCCACCTCTGTAGGTTGCTCTGCACAAACTGAGAACGAGGCCCCATTGCTGAAGGCAACACCTGCACAACTCACTAAGCAAGAGTTGGTGCCTACACAGAGCCTTCACCCGTATCTGTCTTTGGTACCAGAAGATGTTCCACATGCTCTCATGAGAGAAACATAAACACCAACCCAGCCTTGGATCCTTTGACTACAGTGGTTCCTGCTTGTGAGATGGGCTTGCACAATGGTGGCACAAAGTTTGTGGGAGTAACCAATCAATATCTGATTCCACTTAAGGTCTGCTCTATGACACTGACTTCATGACCAGGAACCTGCTACAGACAACCTAGGGATCAAGAGCTAAAAACAAAATGCTACTGTTCTTTAAAATAGGGGGCGGGGGGCAATAAGATGGTTCCTGTTTTGGGGTTGTGAGCCTAGCCTTTAGCATACCACCAAAGGCTGTGCTGATATGTGTGGTCTAAACTGCTATGATAGACCATGCAGAGGTCCTAGACACATGCTAATACTGGAGACCATGTGGCTACCCATGATTCACTTTTGCAGTGGTATTGATGACCTCAAACTCACAGTTGAGAATTCGAGACACACTGAGGACCTCTGTGACAAGGCCTACTCCCTCACCCTACCCCACCCCTCGAAAAAGTAACAGACTAGACAGAAAGCCATCAAAGATGAGAATTCTTTAAAATTGTGAAAAGGTTGCTAACTTGAGCTCTCCACAATGGATGGCTTCTGGAGGGGGGTTGGGGAGGAAGGACTCAGTTTTGTTAAGGGGCTGCCTACCAGGAGTTTGACCATGCTCCAGCACACGTTGAACTTGGGAGTTTTTTTTCCCTTGTTGTTCTGCAGAGGGAGGTCACAAAAGGAGAGAGATGGCGGGAATGGGGAGAGCTGGGAAATGAGTGTGCTCAGGTGCCTGGTGGAGAAAAGTTTTTAAAATGTGACTCATACTGACATTCTGCCATATTGATACAGTGCCTGGCTCAGCCATCGTTAGAGTAGCTTCATCCTGCTGCAGATGACAACAAAGACAGAGACAGGGAGACCTTGGGACTCTCCCCTCCAGGCTCAGGGAACCCTGTGGAAGAGGAAGCAGAAAGAGTATAAGCACCAAAGGGGATGGAGGACCCAGAACAAGACCCTCTAAATCAACAGAATCCACACCCATAGGAACTCACAGAGAATGAGTCTGAGAATGGGGCCCAAGAAACGCAAAGAAGTGGACACATGCTGCCATCCTTATCCCAGAAGATAGCGCCAACTGATACCACCTGCAAATGAAAAGTCGGCTTCCTCCAAGGGAGTGTCACTGGGGAAGCAACCGCACGTTAGGGTGGGCTGCCCAGCCAACACAAGAACAAACTCAATGACATCTTTGGAGGCTCCTTGTCTCATAATGTTGTGTCTGAACTGAGCTTCTCTTTCTCTCTTCCTTCCTTCCTTCCTTCCTTCCTTCCTTCCTTCCTTCCTTCCTTCCTTCCTTCCTTCCTTCCTTCCTTTCTTCTTCATCTTCTTCCAGAATTTTATCTTATTTTTATTTCTTTTTATTTTACTCATGTTTTCCTTCTCTCCTTTTATCTAACAGGCCCCTTGTGTATGTATATGACGACTCCCCAGTTAAAGTTTTGATGGGGTTTCTGAGTGTGGAAATGGGTGAGTCCGTGTCTCTTGGGCCTCCTCTTGGGCTTTTCCCTTCTGTCTGTCTGTTTTGTCCTATTTTGATGTGTTAGTTTGGTTTTACCTTATATTTCATTATATTATACTTGATTTTATTATTATACCTTAAAAACCTGTGGATTTTCTAATCAGGGGCAGAAAGGGGATGGATCCTTTCTGAGGAGAGGTGGGGAGGAAGTGGGAGGAGTAGAGGATGAGAGAAAAAAAGTTTCAGATATTTCAGAAGCAATTCAAAATATAAAATGTCATTAAGAACCCAGCATGTAACACATAGAAGTATAGCTTCTTTATTTCATTATGTACATATGTGTTGGATTTATACTGGGTTTCTCTGTGAAATACACATTTATTGATTTTATACAAGCACCAAAAATAATTTTTAAAATGGGTTTTCATACTCAAAGAAGGAATCAAATTAAATATAACCAGGACACTTTATTCTTGTCTTTGTGTCTTAGTCATACTTTTCCAAAAGCTGGAAATAATAAAAATAGAAATTTATGTATCTCAAATGGACTTCAGATTCCTCTGTGAGGCTTAGGGATGTATAGACGTTTTGCCAACATCCACAGAAGAAAGAGTCAGAAACTGAGAAGCTTCCATCAGTAAGGAGGAGTGTGGCCCAGAAGGGGCCTTAAGTCTCATCCTGGTCAAGTGTCCTGAGACAGAGCCACTTCGCTGTGTGTTCTTTTAATTAACCTTCACGCCCTCTTTCCTCCCCAGACTCAACAACTAATAGCATTTCAAATCAGTTTTAAATGAGGGCACGAGGAAATTATGACAGTGATCCCTCCTTCTCTCCTCACTCATATGCAACCTATTAACTAAGGGCAGGAGCCATGAAGCTCTCTCTCGGCCCTATTCCTATTAACTCAGGTGTCACACCTACGCCTCAGTGGCCTCCGAGTGTAACAGACTACGTTTGCATATTGACTGAGTCTAGAATGACCCCTCCCAGAATTTTTTGTTTTTCTACATCATGTCCTAGCTTTTTTTACCTTAAGCAAGTTTGGTTTTTCTGGAGTCAGGACTGGCACTGGCCAGACTGTCCAGGTACACTTGACCTGAGACTGTCCTGGGCCAAAGAAACCAGCCAAGGCTCACAGCAGTCCAAACTCTGCTGCTCACGAACCTAATTGGAATTTTTATTCTAATACTGAAACTTCCTACTTGGACAGTTTCGGGTGTCAAATTTCACTGCTGGTTGGGGTTTCAATTCCATTTTTGAACCATGTGATGTACAAGTTCCATTGTATTGTTTGTTTGTAGAAATAAGGTTTGTTAGATAACCCAGGCTGGCCGTTAACTTTCAATCCCCCTGCATCAGATTCCCAAGAGCTAGGCTTGTGAATGCAAGCCACCATATCCGGTGTTTCTATCTTCATGTCATGGAGAAAAGTGATAAAAATTCAATTTTAAAAAATTTATGTCTTTTACTCTATCTTATTTCCAGTGGAAATAATGACTAAATACCATTACAGGAGGAAACAAAAGGGGGAAACAGTGGCTCACGATGTGGCTCAGTTGATAAAGTGCTTGCCTAGCATGTGTGGGCATGCACGAGGCCCTGGGTTCAATCCCTGCTACCACATAAGCAGAGCATGGTGGTAAAGTCTGGTAATCCTGGCAGGTGGGAGGTGGAGGCAGGGGGATTCTCTAGTGCCTGGTCATCCTACACTACATAGCAAGTTCAAAACCAGCCTTGGCTGTATAAGACTATGTCTCAAAGTGAAAAGGGGAATGTTCCTTCCATATGCAGAGAGTGAACCTTTATAAAGCATGGAATGTCCCTACAGGAAGACTTCCCTGGTCACAAAACCATCACCTCTAAAAAAAACAAGATTTCATTGTTGCTTCAAGCCCAGAACTTTTAAAATAATTTTTAAATGCCAACCTCCTCATTCTTTCTTAGTGTTTTTGTGTTCTCTGGCAGGGAAGTTAAATACTGTAATTTTTCAATGTCACTTTACTGACTGTGTCGATATGTTTGTGTGTGCTTGCATGTGTGTGTGCCTCTATGTGTGTGTGTGTGTGTGTGTGTGTGTGTGTGTGTGTGTTCCTGTGTGCACACAAGTGCTCGCATGTGTGACCAGAAAAGATTAGAAAAAAGGCCATAGCTCTCTTCTGGCTATGATCATTATTATTTGACAACAGAGGTTGTGCTAAAACATTTATTTCTGAAACATTCAAAACACATCTTGTTGTGTGCAATGTAATTATCAAATTATGTACAGAGATAGTGTTTTGTTTTGTTTCATATTTTTACCTGCTCGAGTTTCTTTCCCAGGGGCCTCTAGCCCCTGAGGAGGTGGGTGCATTCACACAGAAGTGTTAAAGCACTCGTATGTTCCATGTGCCTGACTCTAAAGAGCCCTCCACTGGTTGTCAGATAAGAAAAATCAAAAATCATTCTGTTTGGCCTTCAGGTTTGATATTCCTGTCCCAAGGGCTATCTTCGGTATCCACTTATACTTCAGCCGGTTTCTTGCAACCCAGGATCTAGGGACATAAGGCAATGCTGCCATCTAGTGGTTCTCACCTGGATATCTCGTTGCTGAGACAAAATACCTGACAGAAGGGGCTAAGGAGGGGGTCCTATTGGCTCACAGTTTGAGGATACAGTTCCTGACCTTGGGGAAACATGGCATCGGGAGTATGGTGTGTCTGGCCACATCACATCTGCAGTTGGGAAACAAAGAGACGGAGTCTAGTGTGTACGCTGGTTTCTTTAGTTAGTCTGGGAGCCCAGTCACACAATGGTACCACCTACATGTATGGGTATTTTTCACTCTGCTATCAAAGTCTAAAAACTTCTTCCAGGATGTGCCCTGAGGCCTGCTTCCTGGGTGGTTCTAGATCCACATTAAATATCACACATTCTAACCATAATAAGGAAGTCCTTACTTGTGTTTGGGATGTGTGGATTTCTCCAAAGATGGTAGACACCGGAGTTCACTCTGCTTAGAAAGTCCGTATTTGTTTTGGGGGAAGTTTGCTGTCAGAAATGGTAGTGTTATTTCCAATAAATTACCATTTTGAATATACTAAAGAGGGCAGGAAAGAAAGGGCAGTATTTCCTAAAGTGTTCTCAGACTAATACATTAAGAAAAAACAAAAAAACAAAACTAATTGTCACCTGAGAAGACAGTGTTATGTAAAGATATAGGTTTGTTCAGAACAGTTGAACATGCCCAAGGCATTGTCTCTGTAGACAGTTGGCAACAGTCAAGGAAGGTTTTCTACAGCAATCATGAGATTTTGAGATTGCAGAGAAACATTCATCTTTATTTATACATTAGCCACACAGAGTCAATCACGGGAAGCAATTTTCAAACTGACAAGGAACAATAACAACACTGGCAAACCAGCACTCATATGGTTAAAGGGACCTCACTTAAGGGATATAGTTAATTTTGTGTGTCAACATGGTTGGGCCATGACACGCTCAGATACGTGGCTGTGTCTATGAGGGTGTTTGTGGTAAACACTATTTCCAAACTCTTAGCCTGAGTAAGGAAGACCTGGCAGAGCCAACATGGGCCCAAATCATCCCAAACTTTGAGCTGACTAGAAGGAAAAAGCAACAATGAGAGGCTGAATTCACCTTTTGCCTATTTGTGCCGGGCCATCCATCATCTCTGGACTTCCATGTTAATTACTGGTCTTGGGTCTTCAGACAGGACCAGGTGCACCATTGGCTCTCAGAATCTCAGACATGCTCTCCTGCATCTCCAGATCAATCACATGTGCCAACATCTTAGAGTAAGCTATCAGACTATCTCTGTCTCTCTGGAGAATCCTGACCACTGTCACAGACCGGGAGTTCCAGCTCTGTAGCTCCCATCTCGATAGCCACACATTCCCCATCTCCCTGCAGATGGTTCTCTTGTTTAGCTTTTCTCTTAGTGCTTTCAGTCCTTATTTTGAGATTTTTGTAAAAATCAATTTAAGCTCAGGGTGATTCCTTTGAGAGGGGTTGGAAGTAGTTTGCATGTGTGTATTTGCATGTGTGAGAGCACACATGTGCATGTACCTGTAGAGTCCAGAGTCTGAGGTTTAGAATGTTCCTCCACTTTATCTGATGAGGTGGGATCTCATGATGAACTCACAAGCCTGCAGGTTCAGATAATCTAGCTTACCTCAGCTTACCTCAGCTTCTAAATGTCAAAATTACAGGGGTGCCAGGCCATACCAAAACCAGCTGGGGATCTGAACTGCCATCATCAAACTTGGAAGCACTTTGCCCTGGCTCAGGGGTTTTGTATAAATGTAGAACCTTATGACTAGAAGCACTAGATGCCTTCTGAGGTGGTAATCTACAGAAAGGACAGGACAGGCTTACATTCTCGTGTGTGTGATAGCGTACAACACCTAATTCCCTGGATTGCTCAAAACCAGCCCAGAAAAAATGGTAAAATATGTGAGTATTGTCCAATGTTCTCAGACTTTGATGTCAATATGCTCTCAAAATAATATGAAGTAAGCATAAGATACAGGATAAAGTGTCAAAGGTCCAACAGGCTAAAATCTCCCTCAAATATTGAAAAGATGAGATTCTGACCTAACACTGGTTGGTCAGACATCAATGATCTCTTAGGTAAGTCTGTCTCCCTCTTGGTCTGTTTGCAAATGAGTAGAATATAGCACCGAATATTGCTGTATGGTAAATGTTTTGATTTTGTGTTTATAAGTGTTTTTGCCTAACATAATGAATATGCCTGGTGCCCATGGAGATCAGAAGGCGGTGTTAGAACCTTGGAAAGTGATATAGCTACAGATAGTTGTGAGCTCTCATGTGTGCACTGGGAACTGAACTCAGGTCCTCTGCAAAAGCAGGCAATTCTCTTAACCTCTGAACCATCTCCCCAGCTCCTGTTGAGAGACTATTAGCCAAGTAAACATACTACTCATCTCCGTTTAAGTAGATGCACAGATTCCAAACAAAATGATGTTGTTCAGTGCTTGTTGCTGTCATTCCTTGAGCACTTCCTACATTCTTGGTGCTTCCATAAGCATCCCCGTGCAGTAAGCCACAAGATACAAGTCCTTGTCCATTACTCCTCAAAGAGGAGACTAGAGGGGAAATCTCAGGGCTCAAGCTGGTTTACAATGATTTCATATTTCTCCATGAATCGTTTTGTTGTTTGGTTAGTCTCTCTCCATATCTGTCTGCCCTCTGCCCTTGCAACCCCTCAAAGAACACAAAAACTAAAACTCAAACAAACAAAAATAAGAACACACACACACACACACACACACACAAATCTCACCATGGAAGCTGTTATGGTACATCATATACAATATATACTTTTGTCCAAACAGCTTCATTTGCAAATGTTTATTGCAATAAGTCATCTGGTTCTAGGCCTTTGGCTTCTGCAACACTGTCAATACAGGATCCTGACTACGACTCCTCTTGTGTCATGGAAATCCTGCAGCTTCAGATCTGCAGGACTGGTCCCTTCATGTGCTCTGGAAGTTCACGGGTGGAGTGGACTAACACAATGCCCTGATCTGGGCCTCCCAGGTTCATCTCCAGCTGCATTTCAGTGCCATGTTTACTAAGTACCAACACATTAGATCTAGGATCTTATTGACAGTTATCTGGGTCACCAGTCAGTTCAACAACTAACTGGCTTCCCCCATCAAATGCATCTTCTTCCACAGAGCAAAGTCCATCTCCATGAAATTAATTAACCTCACCTCAATTCAAGCTCGAGTCTGTTGGGTAAATTAATATGAATGGCTCAGAAAGTTACTCTAGTTTTCTCCTAGAATTCCCTGAGGATGCAAACCTCCCTGACTCCAAGAACATCAAAACTTCCATTTAGAGAATGAGCTAATCTTTGAGTGAGCTTCCCTGGACTCTGTAGCTTGAAGCAGGAGGAGCTTGGATGACCACAGTGGTGCTTTGAGACTCTGGGATTTTCTTCCTCCGCCCTGGTGTTTGAAACCTTTCACAAGCAATAAATCCTGTAAAAATCTAACAAGTAATTGTTGAGAGGTTGGAACAAAGGCCATAATAGTTGTGAAGCCTTTAATATGTGGTGGAGTAGACCATCATGCTTGCTGTTCTGGAAAGCTGTCTCCATCACTATGACAGGCAATTTTTAACATGAATACTATGAATTTGGCACTGTGTTAGACGATTCGAGGAGTACATATTCATGCACCCACATCATCTTCATTTCTATCCAATGGAGAAAGAGGTTGACCAGATGGCTGGGGAATAGAAGCACTGGATGCTCTTGCAGAGAATCTGGATTCTGTCCCTAACCTCCACGTGGAGGCTCACAAACATCTGTAACTCCAGTTCTAGGATATCCAATGCCCTCTTCTAGCTTCTGTGGGCTCTTGCATACATGTAACACACAAGCATGCCCTCAGGCACACATACATATAAAATAAAATACACTTTATTCATTCAAGTATTAATTCTAAAAAAAAATCCAGTGGAAGAATTAAGAATGATATTCTAACCAATAATCACATCTTTTAAATGAAGCTTTCTCTATTTGTTAGTAAGAACAGACTCAGAGATGGGATATTCCAAAACCCGTCTAATTAAAATATTAAATTATAGCACATTTATGGGTCAAAGCCCAGTAGAAAACAAGATTTTCCAGCCCCCCCCCCCCCACCCTTCAGATGGGGAGATTCTGGGGCAAATGACTAATTAAGAAAATGCCCTACAGGCTTGCCTACGGGCCAATCTTATGGATATGTTTTCTTAATCGAGGTTCACACCCTCTCAGATGGCTTTCACTTGTGTCAAGTGACATGAAACCATCCAGCAGAGACAGGCAGGGGACATGGTCTTAAAGACCATACACTTTGAAGCCAGGCCTTGTAAGTTCTTTGCCACTTACTAATTATGTGACAGAGGCACAGAGGAGACTGAGCTAACAAACAAAGGACTCTGGGGGCATCCAGAGGCTCTCCCAGGGAAGTGATGGCACTCCAGAGCTGAGATGGGACCCAGTGAGAGCAAGAACTGCAGAAGACAGGAGCTCGAAGAAGCCCTTCCACTTCAGGAGCAAAGGCCACATGGAAGCAGGAGAGGAGATGTACGCCTCCCTCCCCCTCCACCCATCCACACTCCCAACATTAAAATCAGCTGGAAAGAGGGTTCAGAAAATGCTGCTCACAACTGGTAGTCATCTGCCAGGGACAAAGTCAGTGAGGGAAGGGGGGCAAATGCAAACGTCCAGCAGACACACCAGAGAATGTTTATGGGAGACAGAACCGGAACAAATACCGCCCAGGTGGATGTAAGACCAAAGCAGAGAATATACCTTACGGAAAAAGCGCTCTGTTTACAGCTAAAACCGTTCAAAAAGAAGCTCCCATTTGGTCCTAAATCCTAGCTAAGAGATAAGTTAAGTTTGCCTCGTTTTATGTCCCTGCTAATTAAGGCTTCTAAAGCCATTTGTCCTGTGTTATGTCCCTGCTAATTAAGGCTTCCACTTGCAATCAGGAGCAAGTTCCTGGTTTGATGAAAACTGCTTGTAACCCACATTCACTGATGTATAGCCTTGCCTTTGTTACTGCTTGGAACCTCCATTCATTTGAACTACATCCTTGCCTTTGTTTCTTGTATCCTTTTAACAGAGAGTAGCCACCAACCCTCTTGCCCCTGTGAATACCTTCTCTCTCCTATAAGAGGGACTTCAAGGGGCCAGTGGAGATTGCTCTCTCAAACCCTGACTTAGGGGGAGACAGCCAGCTGGCCAGTCTCAAGTACACCCCAATACAGTTTGCTTTAAATTAAAAAAAAAATTGTGGACTTGGTCCTTTCTTTCTGGAGAATCTCAGGATTCACCATTTAGTCGAAAATAGTAAGTAGCAGCATAGAATAGGTAATAAACCAGTCCAAGTGTTTTACATTTCTCATCCCTGAATCCTCAGGATCGGGAGCCAGGACTATTGTTATCCTTATGAACAGGTGGGGAAACTGAGGCAGAGAAAGGTTAAGGAACCAGGTGTACAAAGTGTAAGTGCCAAGTCAGCATTGTAGACTACGTGGCCTGGCTCCAAAGTTCGTGACCTTCAAGACTGTGTCCCCAGCCTGCTTGTACAGGCTAGTCTTATGTCAACTTAACACAAGCTGAAGCCGTTTAAAAGGAAGGAAGCTCATTTGAGGAAACACCTCCATAAGAGTAGCCTGTGGGCAAGCATGCGGGGCATTTTCTTAAATTGTTATTGGTGTGCCAGGGCCCACCAATTGTGGGTGGGGCCGTCCCAGGGCTTATGGTTCTGGGTTCTGTAAGAAGGCAGGCTGAGGAAGTGAGCCAATTTAGCTCTCTTTCATTGCCTCTACATCAGCTCCTGCTTCCAAGTTCCTATCTATGCCTGGTTTGAGCTCCAGTCTTAGCTTCTGGCAATGGACTGTGGTTCAGGATATATAGACCATATAAATCTCCCTCCAAGTTCCTTCTGGTCATGGTATTTCATAACAGCATGAGTAATCCTAACTGAGACACTGCCCTATATACCTAAGAACCCTGGTTCTACCACTCACTCGGACCAGCATCTCTGAGTATAAAATCCACGAAGGAAGTTAAATTTGATGCTTCATGATCTCATGAGGTATTTTCCTCCTAATGATGCTGGAAGAGTGTTCGGGATTGGCCCTCTTCTGCCATTCATGAGAAGAAAATCAGACATCATTTCGGGTTTGCATTCAATTCCCACCCGAGTCAGGAATTCTTGGATGAGTGGTAGAGAAGTAATCAAACTCCAGTCCGTTTCCACAGAGAAAGCCAGTGGCAGAGAGGGAAACGATGTGATTTAAAGCCCGAGGAGAGACGTATTTTCACAAAGAGCAACTGCTGCCTCCGTGATGGGTCTGGTCCAGGCTGAGTGTTGACGTTCTTGAACTAGTAAAATTGCAAAGCTCCCCAGAGACTTCCTTCTTGGAGGCAGAAGGAAACCGATTGGCCATTTAAGCTGAGGTGGGTACCGCTCTTGAGCTTGAAAGGAAGCTGGAATACAGAAGGACTTATTTGAACAAGGCTGCAGTAGTCAAGGGATTGTAACTGCAACTCATCGCGGCCTTCCTGAGAAGTGTGGAAGAGGCCCCCCACTTCCCCTGGCCCATCATAAATCACTCAGACCAACCCCTCTGGGCTAAGACTTGCTGTTCCCACCTCTCCCTCTCTTGTTTCTTTCATATTTTCATCTCGAATTTCCAGTCTCCGTTAAATGGAATCCAAAATGAAGGGAGAAAGGAGACATTTTTGTCCCTGTTCTTGTCTGAAACTACCTTTAAAAAATAATAATAATAATAATAAGGCTGGATATGGCTCTCTCTTCTGTGTGTGCTCAAAATGTCTGTGTCACAAATCACTTAGCAGGCATCCAGAAGGTCATATAACTTGAGCTTTGCTCTTTAAAAAAAGAGTAAATGGCTGCCCTAAATAGATGTAAGCTTTAATCTCTATCACAGACTCTCCTGTCCAGAATCTCTCTTGCATAATCTTGGACCAAGACTTCAGATTTCTTAAATATTTGTTAATTTGAATTGTCAGTGAAAGGATTAGTTTAAAGGCTTATATTGAATACCTTTAATATATTTAATGCATTATATATTTTAAGACACATTTGGAAACCTTAGGTACTAGATCGTCATAAGGAGCCCATGACTTATTATATTTTTGTTGTTGTTTCTAGGGAGATGGAACTCAGTTGGGAGAGTGCTTGCCCAGAATTTGTGATTGGGTTCAATCCCCAGCACCATTGAAACTGGGCTTGGTGCCACACAACTGTAATCCTGGTACTTAGGAGGTGAAGAATAGAGGATCAGGGCCAAGGTCATCCTTGGCTACATAGCAAGTCTGGGACAACCTGGGCTACATGAGATCCTGTCTCAAAACCAATTGCTGGCTTCCTAACACTGCCATTGTTATAATCTGATGGAGCCAGATGGATGGTGGGAGAAAGGGTGAATTAACTCCACAGAGTAAGACCCTGGGATACTCCTTCAGCCAGGTGTTCATCATCAACACTACGAGCGATAAGACATGTCTACGGTATGCACTCTTGAAAATGTTACAGTCTCTGCAACCTTTCTCCATGTTAGCATGAGGTGCATCCATGGATAGCCAGAAACTGTTTATAGCCAGTTCCCAGACCCAGCGACGATGTCATCTCTAGGCGACAGCACTACTTCTGGGTCCATTGCCACAGCACCCGTCGAACACCTCCCTGCGCATGGGTCACCTGCGTCACGGCCAGATAAGACTCAAACCCCTGACACAGTTCTCTCTCATCTTCACATCTTCCCCCTCAGAGGTGCCTCTGTTAATAAAGCCTCCCCCATGAGACCTGTGCTGCCTTGGTGGGATTCATCCAGGAGTATGTTGTTTATTCTAATGCTCTAAAAGAAAACTTACATCCCCAATCCTAACCTGAGAAATAGGAAAGGGTGAATTGAGGGTTATTCTTCACAGTGCTTACCATGAAACCCTTAAGATGCCAAGGCTACCAGAGACAAGAGTGTCTGAAAACTGTCACAACAAAGAGGAGCAGAAGACAACGTGACATTTAAATGCACTGTGGTGTGTGAGATGGAATCCCAGGACAGAAAGAGGGAGTTAGGTTAAAACATATGATAGTCCACCTGATTGTGTGTCCATACAGAGAATATCATATAATACCAGTTCATTCATGGCAATAAACCTGCTGTGCTCAGAGACATTAGAGGCTGGAGGCATTGAGAAGTCTCAGAAACGTTTAGTTTTCCTGTACATCCAAAAAAATGTTCTAGAGCATGGCATTCTGTTTTTAAAATGAAATGAGAAAGTATGCTAAACCAGGCCATTTTCACTACAACGATGATGCCAGTGACGGTTAGAGCTATGTTCTGGCGACAATCTGAGTGTCACTGAACAATAATAGTCCACAAAAGGGGTTTCTTGGCTGAAATTTCTTCTGCAGTATTCAAGAATTCCACTTTGTGAAAAATCATGAATTTTGAAATATGTAACTTCCAAAAAATGGCTTCGATTCCTCCATATGAGTTTCAGAAAGGATCCAGTTGCTCCTCAGTCACACGGTGACTCGTTTCCCGGCGTCCATCATATGCCCAACTCAATGCTTAGTAGAGGGACACAAAATGAACCCTTTCTCATAGAGCAGACCTGAGCAACATTAAAATAAACTAGCAATTCCGATTCCTGCGGTGAAGGCAAACGTCACCTACACTGTCTCTGTAGACCTCACAGATACCTAGCAAGCTTCCTCCGTCAGGGCGGACTTAGCTCTCCAGCAATCTTATCTCCATCCGGCCATATTCCGGACAGAACAGAGAGTCTTACCCCCCTCACTGTCCACTTTCACAGCTAGACCGACAAACTCTTGAGGACACAGCTTCATACACAATCGTCACTCCGGCCTAAAAAGGTATAATGCCCGCTCACAGCATGAATGAAGGAAATAGCTAGTTGGTATTTTTATGGAGTGATAAATCTTTAAAGGAAGTTTATGAGCTCGGATCCCTGAAAAGACCAATGGAAGCTTTTGGTGCTCTGAGCTCAGGTGACGTTCAGCCTATGACAGGAAGAGGACATTAGATACTGAGGCAGTTAGTCGTCACGTAATAATGAGGAATATTTTGAGAATGTGTAATTAGGCAGTTTGGTTGTGCAGCCGGCATTCTGTAGACTAACATGAGTGGGTGGCGTGTGAGTAGGTGGCGTATGTCAGTCACCTGACTACGCTCCTTGATGCAAGTGAGAGACAGAGCAAGCTGAGTTACGGAAGTCTGCTGCTGGCACAGGATGCTACCCTGGTTTACAGCAACCTTTTTTGATAAGTAGAAGTAGAGTCTAAAATAAACATTCGGGGCCTACCAGATGGTTCAGCAGAAAATGGTGCTTGCCGTCAAACCTCTCCATCTGAGTTCGAGCCTCAGGACCCACGTGCTGGAAAGGAGGGAAACAACTTCCAAAAGTTGACCTGTGACCTCCACAAACACACTGTGGTATGCACCCCTCCTTTTGCACACAAATTAAAGATGCAATAAAATTACAACTGATTAATTAAAATAAAATTTAAAAAGCATAGTACATATATATATATGCATACATATATGCATATATATGCATATATATATATATATATATATAATATTCCCATATTTTTTTATGTCTTTATCAAATGCTATCTATTGTGTTAATTGTGTCGGGGGGTGTAACTGTGTTATAAAGCTAGCCCACAAACATACACATGAATCACTCCTCAGTGTTAGCAGGCTACAATGTAGCTAGGCAGGAAGAATTTTTTAGGCTGCCACCAGCATAAATGTCATTGGGGGCTGACAAACATGTTGGGCACCTATCTATAGCAAGGTGATGCTTAGCTTGGCCTCTTCACTCCCTGGCCAGGGTTGGCCTCCCACTTCATTAAAGACACTGCTAAGCTCCTCTCTCTGCTGTGAGTCCCACGTACCATGCGGGATTTGGCTCTATAAATCCAATTCCGGGGCGAGTCTCAGGACCTCATCGACTGATCCAGGGTTCATTAGCTCCACAGCTGATTTTGATCTCCAGCTGTCAACTCCTGTTCTAGCGCTCTGCTACTTCCAAAGTTGCAGGGTGAGCACTGAGAAGTTATTCAGTAGCCCCTAAAGTCCTGCTCGACGAACACAGGCTTTCTAGACCTCGGGACTGAGAAAATTCGGGAGCTCAAACCCTGCCAAAAAAAATTCACACTGACATTTTTTATGTTGTGCTCTGCTCTGCACGGTCTTCTCTGTGTTGGTTTATCTTCCATGTGCTGTGTGCTGCTCGGTCCATACTTATAATGCAACTAGTTTAGGAAGAAAAGTTACTGCCTTTCAGCTCCTTCATTGAAAGCCTGCTTCTGGCTTAAGCTCTGTGTCTACTGTGATCAGCATGTCTAGAGTCCTGATTGGCCAGCCTGGATCCACACAGAGCTAACCGGGGCTCACATCCTATTGAATCATACATGCAGAGAGTGGAAAAGACAAATTGCTCTTGTCAATGCAAGAGGGAGAGGAAAAAAAAAAAAGAGTGAAATCTACAGTGGCTAAATGGGAGCCCAAGGCTTGTCCAGGCAGTTTGGGGAATCATGTTTGGCTATGAGGCTGCAGGATTTCTGATATCAGGAGCTCCACCAATATAGTCCATCACCCTCAAGAATATGAATGACTGAGATGGAGAAGTGATTTTTAAAAACCATCTTTGGGGTTCAAGGATACCACAAGAAGACTTACAGAGTCAACTAACCTGGGCCTAAGGGGACTCACTGAGACTACTAACTAAAGGCCATGCATGGACTGGAACTAGGTTTCCTACACATTTGTAGCAGATGTGCAGCTTATTCTTCATGTGGGAGCTGGGCTGTCTCTGACTCTCTTACCTTCCATTGGATCCCTTTTCCCTTCTAAGGACTGCCTGACTGGGCCTCAGCAGGAGAGGATGTGCCAGGGTGGGGTGGTACCCAAGTGGGGCTTCTCCTTCCCTGAGGAGAAAGGGGTAATGGGGGATCTGTAAGGATGGGACTTGAGGAAGAGGAAGGATAGGGCAAGAGGAAGGGGGCAGGGAGGGAACTTTGGTCGAGTTGTAAAGTGAATAAACATATTATTGAAAACCAAACCACCTTTTGACTGAATTTGACTTATTTTAAATTTAGTGTGACTTTTTAAAATTAAATTCATCTTAACTGGTGCCCGAGAGCATAGCAACATGTGATGTTTTGATGCCTATAAAGTTCCCCTGCTCGTCTCCTGTAACCCAAGGTCAACATTGCCCATGACCCGCCCCCTCTTCCTTCTCCCCTCAGCCTTGGGCAACTTCCTTCCCTCTCACCATCTATGAGACCAACATTCTCATGTTACATATGGATAAGGCCATCTGGCTTCCCTGGCCAAGCTAGGACTACATAACATAAGGATCTCCAACTGCATCTACCTTGTCATTCCTTCATGGCTGGACAGTGTTCCGTGGTGTATACAGCGTCATTTCTTTATACGTGAAACATGCAGGCATCAGCTCATGTACACACAGGTTGCCTCCATTGTTTGGGCTGCTGTGAACAGTTTTGCAATGAGGATTCGGATGCAGTTCCGTCTTTGATCTACTAATTACATTTCCTTTGAATATGCATGTGCCTGGTGGTGGGATGGCTGGACCACATAATCTTTCTATTTTTAGGGTTTTTTTTTCTTTTTTTTAGCAACCTGCAAACTATTCTGATAATTTACATTATCACCAGCATGAAGTTTCACTTAGTTTCACAAACTCAGCCACGTTTGCTGTCTTACAGATAGAAGTTCTTCTCACTCTGGTGAGGCAGTGTCACATTGGAGTTTCCATTTGCACTCTGCTGCTGACGAAAGATGCCAGGCACCCTCTCATACACACACTGGCTGTGACTGAAATTCTCCATTAAAAGTATTTACTTTGATTATTTTTAATTATGTAAATGAGGGGTATATGTGAGCACGGGCTCCAGCAGAGACCAGGGCGGCAGATTTCACTGGAACTGGAGTTACAGACAAGTTATGAGAAACTCTACATAGGTATTAGGAACTGCACTCAGACCCTCAGCAAGGGCAGAGCCTCCTCTTAACTACTGAGCCACCTATAACCACCTGCTACGCCCCTATGGCAATCCTTAAGAAGGTTCAAGATATCAGTGGAAGAGAAGTACTACATTTCTCACGGTCCAGCATGCCACTGTCTGCCCGACAGTAACAATCACTGACCTAAATGCCAGTCAAGCGAAAACTCTTTCTGAGACCCACTCAGCTCCAAGCTGACAGAAGAGCCTAAGACACAGTGGTTTACATTGAGAATCTGAATGAGAGGCATCCATGGGTTTCCAGTTTGACCCTCGATTCCAAATATTTACCAGAACGTCTAGGTACTGTACTGATGTTTTGTTTTGTTTTTTCCCTTAAGTGTAATCCACTCCCTTCATCACTTGAACAGAGAAATTTTAAATGCGCTAGTTCAAGTTAAACTCAGTTCATTTGGGGCTCTCTCAGACAAATGTGAAATAACTCAACCCCTAGTTCTCCCCGCCTCCACTTGAGCTCCACTTGAGCTACTGTCATGTTGCTTGGAAATGGCTCCCTCAACCCTCCATCGACATCTGTTTTTGCTGAGATGCAGCCCACTCTACCTGGCCAAAGGCTCCCACGCTGGCATCTGCTCAGGAGATACCTACCCCGCCTGGCTGATGCCAGTGTCTTTGCTTCATCACAGAGGCAAGCATCTCTCCACAGTTGCCCACTTTTTGTTCCCAGACACCCCTCCCTCAGCTGTGTGAACAAGGCCTGGTCTCCTTCACACACAACATATGAACCTTCTCCACAAGAGATTCGGCATAAGATCTTTCTGCCAGGAACCTGTGCTGTCCCCAGTTGCTTTGTTGTTCCATGGATAAAGACCATCGCACCCCTGGGCAACCAAGCAGGGGTGAGGCACATGCAAGCAGGGGTGACACCTGTGTCCCTTTCTTCTGAAGCTCCCCAGGCCCTGAGCTGAGACTGTTACTGGGACTAAAAGGGTCAAATCACGGAGACTGCAGTCAACGTTTGGTGAGATTCCTTCCTGAATTTGTCATCTCGTCATGGTCTAAATGACCTAAAGCACCGGAGCGTTTATACATCAATAATGTTTGACATTTTACTCTCCATCTTAATGAACTTTCAGTAAGTTATGAAGCCCGGATCCATTTACCAAACACTGTCTGTCCCAGTGCCCTAGCCAGGAAAGACGGGCTCTCTCTGCAGAGCTGTAACCTGCTCAGCAGACGGCACCATAAATGAGCCCCCTTTCCTCCGGAGCTCCCTGAATGGCTGTAAGAACAAGTCCAGCCATGTTATTGTTCCAGAAATACCTAGTAGATGTGAGAAGACCCAACCGCCCACAAAACTCGCTGAGTTACGAGAACACACAAAGAACTTTATTTTCAATTCCTGTTTCTTAGACGTTTTTGTCGTTATTTTTTTCCCCAGCACAGAGCAGCCTTTGTGCCTGTGGATCTCCCTAAATGTTTACGTCCCAAAGTGCACAGAGGTGTGAAAAATGTGGCTCATGGTCTTCATAAATCCATATTACAAGACACGGCCTTGAAAATGAGAATCCCCTTTCCCTCTAAGCTTTCTTTCATGTCAAAGGTTAGTCTCGCTTGTTCAACAGCTTAGACCTCAGAGCCTGAGAAAGAATTGAGTATATGACCACGTGCTATCAACAGCTAAGATTTCAAAAGCATGAAGAGAGATTCTTTAGAAAAATAACTGAGGGTTAGCTGTTAGAAACAAGTTCACAGTTTGACTGACCCAGAAATAAATTACTCTAAACCCAGTAACTGATTTAACGTGTCTGCTCACCAACTCCCCCATAACCCACCATGAAAGTTTTAAAATGAGTGTTTTTGACATAAATGCCTCTCTCTTAGAACACAGTAAAATCTCAAGTATTTACCCCATAAAATAAACCTGTCAGGAATGTAGCCGTCAAAAAATAAATTCATCTCTTTTCTAGGAAAAGTAAAGTAATTAGACTTATATTTTTTAAGCCAACAACAAATCCTAGTCACAAATTATCTGCTGAGTACAACATAAATTTCAGTGATAAATTCATGATGCCTTCTTTCTTTCTCAGCCTTTCCAGGTTAATAAGAGCAAGTTGCTCACTAAAGAATTCGGCTTTGGTGTTAGAGAGATGGCTCATCGTGAGAGTGCTTGCCTTGCGAATGTGAGCACCTGAGTTCTAGCCCAGAGCCCACACAGAAAGCTGGCATGGTAGCATACACTCCTCCTCCAAGCCAAGATGAGAATGAAGGCAGGGTGGAAACCCGTCACTTGCTGGAAATTCCAAGTTCCCCGCCCGTTAGAGGTCCCATCTCCATAAAAGATGGAAGGCTCCCAAGGGAATGATTTCCTCTTCCCTCCACACAAATGCACGCATGTGCATGTGCACTTACACACAAGCATGAGCACACACACATGTATGCGCACATACACACATTTAACTAAGTGCCAGATAACTTGAATGCCCATCTCACCTCTTTCCATTCTGAAAAAGAAGGAAGGGAAGCATTTTCTGTAGGTTTCGCTGACAAATGAAGCTTTTCCATCCTGGTTGGGTTCTTATAGTTGTGATAAATGCCAGGACCACAAACAAGTTAGTGAGGACTCATCTTAGAGTTGTAGTGCATCCTGAAGAGAGGTCAGGGCAGGAACTCAAGGCAGGAATCTAGGCAGGAACTGAAGCAGCGGCAGTGAGGAGATATTGCTTACTGGCTTGCTCTCTCTATGTCTTGTTGATCACACTTCCTTACACAGCCCAGGACCCGGGATGGGAACATCCCAAGTGGGCTGGGCCCTCCCACATCTATCATTAATCAAGAAACTGCCCTACAGAGATGATTACAGGACATCTCAATTACAGGTGATCTCACCTGATGTTCCCTCTTCCCAGATGACCCTAGCTGCGTCGAGTGGACAAAAGAAAACTAACCAGAACAGTACTATACTCTAAATAAAAATATGTTCACAAACCTTACCAACTACAGTGCCCTGGCACAAGATATCTGTAAACATAGGTTATCTTCTTTAAAGAGAACTATCATGTAAGACCATTTTACTAAATTTAGGCACTGTTTGAAAATTAATTCTAATATGAATAACTAATTTTTCTATTCTTTAAAATAAAAAAAAAAAAGCCAAACCACCTGATGTCTTGGGACAACCAAAACAGTTGAGTTTGTTTGGATGGCTAAGTCATAACATGATGCTCTATTTTCTTTCAATTGATTGCGTACTTTTCGTTAAGACCACTTCCAAGCTCTCTTTCCCGCCTAGGCACAGGAGGAAAGAGCACCTTCCTTGGCATGAAAAGGTGGCACCGTGAGTAACTTGCTTGCTGTACATGAGTGAGAACCAGTATCCCCAGAACCCACAGGAAAACCTGGGAAAGTGTGAGAAGTTGCCTGAAACCCCAACTGGTGGCCGTTGGGAAAGAGGGTCCCTCAGACAAGCTGGCTAGCTACAGTGTTCACAACGATGAGCTCAGGGCTCAGTGAGAGACTGGTGAAAAAGACTGAGAAAGATTGAGTACAAAGCCTAAAGTCAACCCCAGACTTGTACACACAGGCACACACATACATCCATGCACACATGATGGTAGGTCATACACATGGATCAATGTGCAGGAAAAAAATCCTTCCTTCTAGGATCACTGGAAAAATCTTTCCAAAGCACCACTGTATTCACGTAAATCTTCGCCATCTTTTGGATGCCATTCGATGTCTTGACCAGTCACCAGGATTTCTTTTGTATCTCAGTACTCATTGCTCTTTTCAGTGCCCCAGTTGAGCTCAAAGCCACTCCTGAAGCATTTCAAGCTTCCCATCTTAGTTCACAAAGCCACTTCCACCTCCTTCCAGGCCCTCTTGTCAACTAACCCCCACTGAGGCCTCCAATCAGCTTCCCCATCCAGCATCCTTTATAGGCCCCCTCATAAGTCTCCGTCCTGTGTGTTGGAAGAGCACGACCTATGACACACTTGGCAACTCTTCCTATTACTTGATTTTCTAATAATCCTAAGTAAATGTGTTCTTGTTTGCCAAGCATGGCAACACACACTCACAACTGAAGCACTCAGAGGGGAGAAACAGAAGGATTGTGAGTTCAAGGCCAACCTGGGCTATGAAATCCTGTCTCAAAAGATATATAATTGTGTCCATGTAGAAATAGGAGGTTTAGAGATGTCCCGTGCCCAGTGTAGAGTGAAGCACCATCCTGAACATGTGAGTCTTTCTAATATTCTTGTAACATCCTCATGTGTATAGAGATGAAGTCCCTGTGGTGCTCAGAGCTCTTGGAGGTAAGTGCTTAAGGAGGCTGACTTGGCTTGGCGGAAGTGGTCTAAAGTACCAATAGAAATTCTACTCTTTAGACATTCCAAATATTTCTGAAAGAACAATGAACCACAAGATTGTTCCAGCCATCAGGTATGGGTATAAGAAAGGCAGCATCAGAGGAAAAATCCTTCTATGGGTGTTTGAAGATGCTGAAGAAACACACTGGGAGAAGGAGGCGCCTGGCCAAGTAGAGACCCATGAGAGATCCCATTTGCTGTAGAAAACATTATCTACCCAAACAGCCAATTTCCAAGGAATTTAGGTCATGAAGTGAAGAAGACAAACAGGGTATTTATTTCTACCACTTCCACATTGCAAACCATTTCTTCTTGTTTTGACCTTTTTAGTCCAAAACAACTGTAGCAAGGCTTTGGAAGATAGCTGAACTGAATGGCTTCATCACCATCAGCAAATTCTAACTTCATCCTCTTTCTAGAAACCACATCCAAATGAAGGGAGGTGGTGCCAAAGCTGGGCATCTCAGTAACCACATGCCCAGCTCTTGGAGGCACCATTGAGGAATAGGAGGAATAGGACATCACATATCCTAAGCAAGCTACTTCCGTTGCACACCAGATCCTGCCACTATACCACAGAACTGCCATGAGCAAGGTGGGCTCAGCCTCAGCCTGTCACCGTAGGCTGGCTATGCCTCTGTTAATTCATGTCCATGCAGCACCTTTGCAAGCAGGCTCCCTGGTGAAATTAGCGTGGTAATACTTTCCATCACTGTGGTCCTCCGTGGTTGTAACAATGAGTCATTTGGAGCCCAGACACCAACCAGCAGCTTAAAGCCTTTAGCTTCTTGCTGCAGTCTGGCTCAGTGGCCCATGTGAGCCTCTTTGTGACTTTAATTTGGGACAGGAGGCAGCTGGAGTGTGGCTGACCCCATCCATCCTTCAACAAGCCTTTTGCCTGGCTTTCAGGGGTCAGGAACAGCATTCCAGCTGCCAGCTGCATGCCTGGTGACAGGCTGAAAGATCCTTCCCAAAGAACAGCAAGTTAATAAACAGCTCAATTATTCTCTCTCCTCTCCTTCACTCTCTTCTGCCAAAGTACTGCCCCAATTTTATAATAACATCCATCACCAAACAATTAGGCAAGGTGCCACCACCCCCAACACCCTGGGTTCTAGAGATTTCTAGTGTAACTTGACTTAGAACAGGAGAGGAAACTAATGTGACATCTTTCTGAGAAAAAAAAATGTGGATATTAAACCACTTATCCTCTTAAGAGCTGGCTAAAATATTTCTTAAAAACAATTAAGTACCATTACCTCCTCAAGCCAGAGCATTAGCACACACACACACACACACACACACACANACACACACACACACAGAGACAGATAGACAGACACACACACACACACACACAGAGACAGACAGACAGACAAACAGACAGACAGACACACACACACACACACACACACACACACACACTAAAACCACATCAGCCAATACTATATCTGCTTTTAAGATTTGCTGTGTTATCCATAGAAAACTCTCAGAAATACAAATATATAAAATATTATGTATAAAATAATAACATATTGAATCACTTCTATATGAATACAAGTGCACATGTAACCACAAATATTTTAAATGCACACTTATGTGTACCTATGTGTCATTTATCTCTTGAATTTTATATATTATTTATATTAATATTTATGCATGAATTTAAATATAATATATACACATATAAAGTGTTTTATGTGTGTAGATACTTTATGTGCAATAGATTCATGGATATATTTATTAGAAATAATTTAACTAATGTGTTTATGTACAATACACTTTATAAATGCATACTTAATAAAATATCAATACAAATATATCCTTACCACAAAAACCCATGAAAGCATTCAATTCCCATAAAGTAATCCTCCCATTCTTTATTCTCTCTTTTGTAACAATGTTATGAACAAGAATTAAAGAGTTACAGGACTACCACAGCTCACACAAAAGCCTAGCTTGGCTATTTGCTCAAACAAAAATAACCATGAGTTGTCCTCACTGCTTAAACAGAGGAAGAGGTAAAGTTGGCGAGTGAAGGCTTCTCTCCCAAACTCTGGGCTGAAGCATCAGTTTATACTTATGGATTTCATAGGAAAATTTAACCAATCTGAGGCAGATACTGAAACTGAACAGGACAATTTTTTTTTTAACTATTAAGGGGAGATAGATAATTGGTAGTGTACTTGCCAGGCATGCAGAATGTTCTTGATCCAATACTGAAAAATAAGATTTCTGAGTGTAGAGTCACACGCCTGCAATTCCAGTAATTGGGAGGTGGAGACAGAAGGGTTCCAAATTCAAAACTAGTCTGGCTTACCTATGGATTTCTAGCACAGCTTGGACTATGAGCCCAAGCTTTCAAACAAGAAAATATAAATAAATAAAGGTAAAACAAAGACAATATTTATTCTCAGGTACATATGTAAGTGTTGGAAGAATAATATTGTCTCAAGCCCCAGGAAAGGAGGTTCTTGTGCTTCAACAGTGTACATGAGCAAACACAGCCAACCCTCAAGGCTGTACAAAGCTCTTCTACATCTAATTTATACTAACTGACTTCTGCTCCCATGATTTCCTGGCAGTATTAGAGGCATGAACAAGATGGCATCAAAGCTCAAGGGCTGCTGCATTTCCTGTGCCTGAAACAGGTCAAGTCTGCCCTCTCACATTCCCTGGCTACAGAGGAAACCAAATACAAGGACACTTTACTGTCTGTCACTGCCTGCCTTTTAAAGCCAGTCTGTCCAGTGTTTCCTGTCAACAGTGGCATGGTTGGTGTGCACAGCTCACACCATTTATGGCAATTATAAATGCAGAAAGGCAGGGAGGGAGGAAACATTTTCTTCTGACATAACAAGTTATTGCAAGCTAAAAACCATCAGCCACTTCAGTACATTCTGGTCCCCAAGGAGAGACCACTCGCATTCTACAAACACTAAGAAACAAAGGCCTGCAACACTGTTGCCAAATGCAAAGATGGTCTCTCTCTCTCTGTTGCAGTGAAGGGTGACTGACAAGGTCCTACTATAGATTCCCTTTCCATTTGAAACATGCCTCAAAATACCTTAGCAGCTCCAGCAGGTTCATTTAACATCTCAGACCCTGAGAGTAATTTATGGATTCCACTAAAAATGTTTGCTGTCCATACCACAGCACTTTTCTCAAGCATTTTTTTTTCATCCTGCAACTCCTGTTTCATTATGTATCTGCTAATGTCCCTTTTGGATGCTCCAGCCTCAGGGGAGCATGAGGAAGTCAATCATGCAGAACTTAAGGGTGTATATCAAACAGAATATTGGGGAACAAAAGTGCCTATTCTTGCTGACTTTAGTCAGGAAGATGGTATCTGAAGGTACTTCAGATCAGTGTGTGCCCTCCTCCAAAAACACCTGCTACAAAGCCCTGGTCCCTACACTCACCTGCCTCCCATCTAGCCTTGCTCATTACTTCTGATGTTACATTATTACTACCTATTCTCCCAATTTTAGTTCTAAAAAAAAAAGAAAAAAAAATTCCTGACTATCCGAGCCAGTCTTTACTCAGTCTTGTTTATTGCTAAAACTCAAATATAGCAAACCGAAAATCTTCAGCGAACATGTCTAAACAATACAGCAAATAAATATATTATTAAAATGTCAGTTAATGTGTGAATCAAAGCAAAGTGTCCCCATTGTCAATAAAGTATAGTAGGGAAATCCAGAGCATGTATAGAATATAAAATATAAACATTAATATACATTGATATATTACCAGAAAGGCACTAGGAAAACGAAAGGACCTTTATCATGGGTGTTTGTAGTTCTTGAATTTCATTCTGTATGTATGCCTTACTGCTTCAAAAGTAAAGCAAAGTGCTAAATTTAAATTTTAGAACAACCGTGGTAGCCAACAGAAAAAATGAGGAAGCAGGAGAACTACATCATATGCAGAGTTCATATTTACTACAGAGACTAAATGTAAAAATTATCTGTTTTACAAACGGCAAGAAACATCAGGATTTCTAATGGAAAATGTTACTTTCCTAAACTCAAAAGCTGATGTTGCTCTCTTGTTTTGTTTAGACATCTGACTTCTTACTTGATGTGTGTCCTTGGTGGTATGTGGATTGAAGTAAATGTCTAAGAAATTTAAGTCCTTTGGAAGCCTAATTTTAAACTTCATATTCTACACTAAGCCTAAAATCCTTAACACACACACACACACACACACACATATGATGTCTGTACTTCTGGTTAGTGAGGGATGGTGTAGAATGGAGGTAGAAAGACAGGAATACCCTTAGAGGGGGAAATATCATTCATTTGATCATTTGTGCACTGTACTCCAGAGGGAACATATAGAAAACAAAACAAACACACTATGTCTCCTCGGGTGGACATGCTGGACTTGAGTCACTTCCAGATGACCTGGGGAAATAGAAAAATGGGTTTCAAACAGAGCAGGCAAGACTCCCCATAGGTGAGTTTGAGGCCCTCAAGAGCAAAGATTAGCTTGTGACATGACAAATAGTTTCTCTAAGAACCCAGGGTAGGATTGGTGGACTGAGCCACAAACAACATGTCCACTGAGTCCACAATTCTGAGGACCTCAGAGGCAGATGTTCTGAACAATGAGTAATGAAATCTAGAATCCTGTTAGGTCAGGGGCAAGGTGAAGAGGCAGAAGTGCAGACCTCCAGAAAAACCAGGCCCCTAGCCCTAGATGAGTAGAAACATTGTTTCCATTAGGCAAAGCCTTTGAGTTATGTGTACAATTTACCAACACAAGGGAACTTGGAATACGTTTTAATAACCTTCCAACAGGTGATGGTTGAAAAGCTTCAGGGAAGTCTAAAGGCAGACACGCCTCAAAAGACCTGATAAGGAGAAGCTCTCAGATTGCAAACCAGAAAATGAATTAGCGATGCCCGAAAGAAAGTTAAATGCCTAGTATATGACTCTCAGATAAATAAATAAACAAATAGCGCAAAGTCGGGAAAAGATGTTTTTAAACACACTTCAAAGACCACTGGACATGTTGCGAAGAAAGAAACCAAGAAGTCCTCAGAAGCGCAAAAGGCCAAACAGTGGTATCTAGTGTGACTCAAACCACATGTCAAGCATTTTTATGAAAATGATAAATCCCATCAAAACATGATACTCTATAGCCACCCTGCCCTGATGCTTCCTTCCCTCACTTGTGTTGTGAGTATAACAAATAAACTGCAATCTGGAAATGATAAGTTAATCAAATTAAAATTTCCCTTTGGGGCCATAGCATTGGGCGATGCTGCTCCTCCACTAAAAAGAAAACTGCAGCCAAGAATGAGCCTGAAGGGAAGAATGAAGTCTCAGGGAGAGACAGCAATGGGGAGAGCGCTCCACTGAGGTCGCCACGCCATGTTGCTTAAAGCACCTTAACCAGGCAGCGGTTGCTTTTCAGCAAAGCTAGCGTGTTTAACAGTAACTCAGCATTTCTTCTCTGACAGCAGTTTTTAAAACTGAGAGACTCTCAAGTCTGTCGGAGCGTTTAGTAATTATATGATTTATGAGCTTAAGAGAATGGGGCTATAGTTTCATGTTTCATTTCAAAACCTTTTTTAAAAGCTACAATCGGTTGAATCTGGAGATGGTCTCTATATTTTTATGAGACTAAAATGCTGTTTAATGCTACAAACAAAGCGCGTTCTTACTGCACATGACTCATGCTCGGCGAGCAGTTCAAAGACCAGGAATTTTAAAAGCAACAGTTCAACTCACTTCCTGACTGGAAAAGTCATTTTCAGTGTTAACCTTCAGGTCTTCAGCAGCTGGGAAACAGTTTATTTTATTACATACTTAATAAGTGTCATACACTCTTCCTAAAAGAGGCAAAGTATGTTCCTTTTAAACCCTGAAAGTGGCAGCATGGGTAGATAAGACACAGAACTCAGTGCATGCAGTGTTAGCAGCTGCCTTCCGGCCAAGCACAGTAGACGACCCTCATCAGTTTATGCATCCAAATTCGAAACTTAATAAAAGGTTTTTAGAACAGTGCTTGACGGTGATTGGTGTACAGGCATAAGGACAAGAGTCTGCATCCCCAGCATCTTAGTCTGGCACTGAGAGGGAGAACTACCAGAGCTCACTGGCCTGGCAGCTCTGGGCTCTCTGAAACACCTTGTCTCTGGAGATCAAGGCGGAGAGTGACAGAGCAGAGCACCCAAAAGGCTTCTCAAGTCTCCACACATATATGCAGAAGTATGAACATGAACACACACACACATGCACACATGCTTGTGCAAGTACTATACACACATTCATGTTGGAAAGGGAGAGAAGGTAAAGGAGGTGTCTTTGTTAAAATTAGCATTTAAGTACAAAACCTATATCATATCAACATTTTGGGGAGGTATGTTTCTTGAATTTCAATGTTTTCAGATTTAGACAGGGGGGTATCTGTCCCTTAAAAGGTCATGCAGAAGTATTTAAGATAATATTAATTGTCTCTACAATTATCTTCAAATATCAATTATTAATTGTGATTATGTGTGCCTACACACAAAGATAAAATAAATGTCCTAAAACATTAAAAATAGGATTATTTTAGAAAGCCTGGAAGATAAAGGGCTAGCAGCATGGAGACCTGAGTTGTGTCCCCAGAAGCCAAGTAAAGATCTGGTTGCTAGTCATAATCCCAGCACTGCAATGATCAAAATAGGCAGATATTTTGGGCTAGCTGGCCACCCAGCCTTGCCTAACTACCTAGTTATAGGCCAACAAGAGAGTCTGTCTCAGAAAAAAATCAGGGTAAACAGTTGCTGAAGCATGACCCCTTGAGTTCTCTGCTGGTCTGCACTCACACAAGCACACATGTGGATACACACACACACACACACACACACGCGCGCACACACATGTGGATGCATACACACTCACAAGCACACATGTGGATGCACACACACACACGCACACATGTGGATGCACACACACACACACACACGCACATATCTATGCATGCACAAACATACAAAAATCATTAATCTAGACATAAGTTAGCATTCACTGAACTATCATTTCTATTTTTCCACCGATTTTAAATATTTACACATACAAATTTGGCAAAGGGAAAAAGCAAGATGCCTCAGTGGAACTCTACTGCAGGACTGAAGCCCTACAGAGTACCACAGCAGAGTAGGGCAGCAAAACCAACACAATGTTAAATATATGGAATATTTAAATACACATGATACATGCTGTCTTAGGGTTTTACTGCTCTGAACAGACACCAGGACCAAGGCAACTCTTTTTTTTTTTTTTTTTTTTTTTTTTTTTTTGATATTTTCTTTATTTACATTTCAAATGCTATCCCCTTTCCTAGTATCCCCTCTGAAAATCCTCTATCCCCTCGCCCCCTTCCCCTGCTTCCCAACCCACCCACTCCCACTTCCTGGCCCTGGCATTCCCCTATACTGGGGCATAGAACCATTGATGTCCGACTAGGTCATTCTCTGATACATAGGCAGCTAGAGCCATGAGTCTCACCATGTGTTTTCTTTGATTGGTGGTTTAGTCCCAGGGAGCTCTGAGGATACTGGTTAGTTCATATTGTTGTTCCTCCTATGGGGTGGCAAAACCCTTCAGTTCCTTGGGTACTTTCTCGAGCTCTGCTCTTTTATTGGGGACCCTGTGCTCTGTCCAATGGATGATTGTAAGCATCCACTTCTGTATTTGCCAGGTACTGACAGAGACAGTTGTATCAGGCTCCCGTCAGCAAGCTCTTGTTGGCATCTGCAATAGTGTCTGGGTTTGGTGGTTGTTTATGGGATGGATCCCCAGGTGGGGCAGTCTCTGGATGGTCATTCCTTCAGTCTCTGCTCCAAACTTTGTAACTCCTCCCATGGGTATTTTGTTCCCAATTCTAAGAAGGACCGAAGTATCCACACTTTGGTCTTCCTTCTTCTTGAGTTTCATGTGTTTTGCAAATTGTATCTTGGGTAATCTAAGTTTCTGGGTTAATATCCACTTATCAGTGAGTGCATATCATGTGTGTTCTTTTGTGATTGGATTATCTCACTCAGGATGATATCCTCCAGATCCACCCATTTGCCTAAGAAGTTCACAAATTCATTGTTTTTAATTGATGAGTAGTACTCCATTGTGTAAATGTACCACATTTTCTATATCCATTCCTCTGTTGAGGGACATCTGGGTTCTTTCCAGCTTCTGGCTGGTATAAACATAGTGGAGCATGTGTCCTTATTATAATTTGGAGCATCTTCTGGGTATATGCCCAGGACTGGTATTGCTGGATCTTCCAGTGGTACTATGTCCAATTTTCTGGAGAACTGCCAAACTGATTTTCAGAGTGGTTGTACCAGCTTGTACCAGTGGTGGTCCCACCAGCAATGGAGGGTTGTTCCTCTTTCTCCACATCCTCGCCAGTATCTGCTGTCACCTGAGTTTTTTATCTTAACCATTCTGACTGGTGTGAGGTGGAATCTCAGGATTGTTTTGATTTACATTTCCCTGATGATTAAGGATGTTGAACATTTTTTTAGGTGCTTCTCAGCCATTTGGTATTCCTCAGTTGAGAACTCTTTGTTTAGCTCTGTACTCCATTTTTAATAGCATTATTTGGTTTTCTGGAGTCCAACTTCTTGAGTTCTTTATATATATTGAATATTAGCCCCTTATCAGACTTAGGATTAATAATGATCTTTTCCCAAATGGTTGGTTGCCATTTTGTCTTATTCACGGTGTCCTTTGACTTACAGAAGCTTCGCAATTTTATGAGGTCCCATTTGTCGATTCTTGATGACGAAGGCAAATCCTATAAGGACAACATGTATTGTGGCTGGCTTACAGGTTCAGAGGTTCAGACCCTTATCAAGGTGGGAACATGGCAACATCCAGGCAGGCATGGTGCAGGAGGAGCTGAGAATTCTACATCTTCATCTGGAGACTGCTAGGAAAATACTGGCTTCCAGGCAGCTAGGACAGGGGTCTTAATACCCACACCCACAGGGTCACACCTACTCCAACAAGGCCACACCTCCAAATAATGCCACTCCCTGAGCTAAGCATATTCAAACCATGATACATACTACTGTGTGCTGTAAAACCCAACCATTTCAGGCTTCTGAGAAGATAAATGTTGACTCCAACACTACCAGGGAAAGTAAAGAAACTTTAAATTATAAAAGAACACCCACCACCTGACAGCAGTGCAAATATATCTCCTGACCACACCTGAAGAGCAGCACAGACTTGACAAAGGTCATCCCATGCTGGAAGGTTCTACAAACATTCTGCCATGTCAAACTTTCTTCAAGAAGTAACAATGGCCATTAAAGAGGAACTTGACTTTGTGGGAGAAGGGAGCTTATTTCTACTTATAAAACTAGCTTAGAAATGGTAACTGGGTCTCAGAGGTTAAAAGCAGATACTGCTCTCACAAAGGGCTTGAGTGTGGTCCCCAGCACCTACTATGGGTGTCTCACAACTACTTGTAACTCTACCTTCAATGGCTCTGATGCCCTCCTCTGGCTTCTGTGGACACTGTACACACACACACACACACACACACACACACACACAGAGAGAGAGAGAGAGAGAGAGAGAGAGAGAGAGAGAGAGAGAGAGAGACTCACTCAATTTAAATGTCTTTAATCATTACGTCATTCTTTATGAAATGGCAGACCATCTCCTCACATCGATTTCCTGTCTGCATCGGGCCAAATGTTCTTTCTTACAAGCATCTCTGACTGACCGAAGATAACATAGATATTTCTGCACAGTCCAGTATTTATTACACAACCAGGGCATCACGGTTCTTTGTTTCCAGACTGACCAATACTTGAGATCCAAGAACAAAAGAAGAACCTGCAGGCCATCCGCAAGTAAGCCAGCCATCAAGTTGTTCAAGTCAACAAAAGTCAATCATTTCGGTTCTCTACAGACGTGTAGGCCATCAGCAAGTTAATTACACTGCCAACCATATCCAGATTGCTTTGTTTCTCTGTTTTTTACTCTCTCTCTCTACTTCAGACACTGCCTGACCTAAACTAGGACTGCTAGAATGAAGTATTATTAAAAACTCGTAAGTGGCAATCCCTGCCTTGACTACCCACAATCTGGTTCCTACACCAGGCCTAGAATGATCTTTTAAATCAGGAAACAGAGAAAACCAGTCTCCTGCATTGACACTTCCAGTGGTTTCCATTTAGAAGAAAACCCACATTCCTTACCCCGACTGCTTGCCTGCTCTTGTGCAATCTGGACCTGTTTGAATCTCTGGCCTCATATCCTTCCAGTTTGCCTCTCACTCGGTGTAATTCAGCCATCTTGGCTCTCTTTCCGCTCCTCACGTAGACCAACTTGCTCTCCTTGAAACATTGGCAGTGGTGGGCTTTCCTCTGCCTGGAACGTGGGGATCAGTTGTCTGGCTAGACACTGTTGGCATGTGAGTCTCAAGTGAAACATCACTTCTCAGAATGTTTTCCTGCTACTAAAATATCGCCGTGCTTTGCGCACTGTGACCCTGGGCATGGCCGGATATTTTTCTGATTTAAGTTTTTATTGGTTTCTTCCATCTTCCAAACAAGTTTTCTGATTTATCTCACAGGCATTTAAAAACTATGAGGGGATATTATCCACGACTGCATCTGCCAAAAATTAACAATGTGAAGTTAGCAAATTCTTAAGAGGCTAAAACTACTAAAATGAGTCAGAAGAAAGAGAAAACAAGAAACCCTGCAGTTAGTGAGGAGATCAACTTCACAAGAAGAAAGGCCAAGGGCTTGTGTGCACTGCTAGGGACATTGACCAAACCTTAAGAGAAGTTACCGCTAACTCTTCATGTCACATGATTGGGTCACACCACTCCTGAGGAATCCCCAAAGGAATCGGCACAGCACAGAGATACTACCAGAAGTTGAGTTGCTTTAAGAGAGAGGATCTTTCTTTTATTTAATGTGTGATCGCAGGTAGGTATAACCACAGGCTTCTAGACACATGCCCCAATTCCCAAATAATGACTAATAAATACCTACACCTTAAGCTAGGCTTGTTCCCTAACTTGTTAATAACTCAATTATACCATTTATACTATTCTATGTCTGCCACATGACTGGTTACTTCTCCTCAATGTCACACTTCAGACTTCCCCTGAGTTCTGGCAGCAAATCTTCTCCTGCTCCTGACTATATCCCAGAGTTCCCCTCTCCCTGCTGCATGTCCCACCTTCTATTCTACCCTTTCTTATAGGCCAAGGGATTTTAATTGACAGGTGATACTTCCACACTGTACACAAGAGGTTATCCCTACAGGTAGGTAGGTCCTTCTGCTCCAGTGGATGGCTCCCCACTCAACTGGGTGCTCTTCGTTGGTCAGGGGGTGTTGATGACATGCTAGGATGACTGAAGCACCTCAGTCTGGAGCTACTACAGGAGGTTTCCTGGATCAAGAATGATTCTTTGTTGCTGGAGGAATGGGAGAACATGAATGGTCAGAACTACTTCTACGTGCAGAGCGCCGACGGATGGCTGGAGAGCTTGTTCAAGGTCCAGTTGCACTAGGAGTATGGGACCTAGAACAATGACTGATAGCAAGTGATGATGGACTTCAAGAGCACTTGAGTGACAACAGTGGTCTCTGAGACTAGAGCATCTCTGAGTAACTGGGGGAGTTTGGGACCTGGAGCTAGAGCATGTCATATCATTGAGGAGGTTGAAGAACAGGACCGCCTGCAGGTGACAGTGCTAATTGAACTCAATAGTCATCAAAAATGAAAGGACAGGAAGTACGGAGGGGCAATGTTGAGGCCTTAGGAGGAGGTGGAGGAGATTCAATGGAGGTTGATCAATTTCCTTGTATACATGTATAAAATTCTCAAGAAAAAAAATAAAAATTAATACTGAAAATCAAAAGATGGCCCTGCTCTAGTACAGCTGACAAGCCAGGAAACAGATGAGACAGCACATGTGTCTGAGGACAGGAAGAAGGGTCCCACTGGCCTCTCACTCCCTCATCATACTAATCTGCTTCTTTCCATGTTTGTGATGGTTAATTTATGCATCAACTCGATTGAATGAGGAACTCATGCATTTGGCCAAATGTTACTCTGATTCTTCTGTGAGGCATTTCCTGGTGAAACTGATGCTTGAATGAGGAGACTGTGTAAAGCATGGTGTGAGTGGACCATACCCAGGTCAGTAAGCTTGTTTGAGAAATACTAGTGAACTTCAATTTCTTCCTTCACCTTAGACTGGAACAGTCCCTGTTTCCTGCCTGGAGATTCAAACAACAACAACAACAAAAAGCAGTGTTTTTAGTTTCTAACAGGAAACAAATGGATTTCTTCTAAAATTAGATTTAAACATAAAGTTAATCTGTGCCACTGTGGTGGTCTGAATAGGAATGGCCCCCATAAACTCATGTGTTTGAATGCTTGGACATAGGAAGTGGCATTGTTACAAGGTGTGGCCTTGTTTGAGTAGATATGGCCTTGTTAGAAGAAGTCTGTCACTGTGCGAGGGCAGTGGCTTTGAGGTCTCCTATACTTAAGCTACACCCAGTGTAGGAAAGTCTCCTTCTGCTGCATGTGGTTCAAAATGTAGAATACTCAGTGTTAGCATTTCCTGTAGGCTCCACCCAACAGTTACCTAACAACAGGCAGGTATGAGCCTAGCTCACTGTAAGAAGGACTGACTACTCAGCTTCTCTTTCTCTCTCTCTCTCTCTCTCTCTCTCTCTCTCTCTCTCTCTCTCTCTCTCTCCTCTTCCTCCATCTCCTACTCTGCTTTTCCCTTCCCCATGTGTCCCTAGCTGGCCTCTTCTTCCTCTTTCACTCTTCCTCTCTCCTCTCTCTGTCCTTCTCTGTCCCCCTTTCTCTACCTGCACCCCTTCTTCCTTCCACTACACCACGGCAGCTCTTTTCTAAAATACACTTGGCTCCTCCAGCACCATGTCTACCTACACACTGCCATGCTTCCCACCATGATGATAACTGATTAAACTCCTGAAACTGTAAACCAGCCCAAATGTAATGTTTGTCTTCATAAGAGTTGTCTTGATCATGGTGTCGCTTCACAGGAATAAAACCCTAAGACAGACATCAAACAAGGACAGTTCTCTTTTTTGTGTATCAGGTGAAGACTGTTTGCAAAAGAAGCAGAAAGTAAAATTCAAAGAAAGAAATAACAGTTGGGAGGTGTCTATCTGGATAAATTAACTTCCTGTGTGATTCTGAATCTATGGAAACAGCAGAAAAGAAGACAGTGGCTACCAGTAGCTTGTGAGAATAGGGACTGTCAGAAAACACAAGGGAGTTTCAGGTCAGTGATGTCATTATCATTGTGTGTTCACAAAACCCCTACAATGCACAACAAACTGAGTTGCAGTGTAAATTATAGACTAAACCAATAGCATGTGAACACTACTGTCAGTGTTCAGAGGAAGGTGGGACTCACTGGAAGCTCGTGTATGGTCTACAAATTCTTCTATATATTTTAAATTTTTCTAAGCAAGCAGTCTGTTATCTTTAAAACTCAATGGGTGGGTAGACACTGGAAGATATAGAACTTTTAGGAGAAAATAACAAAACAGGTAACCTTGGTAGCTGAAGTATCTGACTATGGTCCCCAACATCTTATGCTGAATAATAAAGCCCAATATTACAGTATAAAGAGGTGGGGGTCTCAGCCAGACAGAGATGACACACTCCTTTAAAAACAGCACTCAGGAGACAGAGGTAGGTCTATCTCTGAGTTTGAGGCCAGCCTGGTCTACAAAGTGAGCTCCAAGGCAGCCAGGGCTACACAGAGAAACCCTATCTTGGAAAACCAAAGAGAAGATGGTGAAAGACAGAGACAGAGACAGACGCAGAAACATCCACAGAAAGATAATGAGGTCTCTGAGAAATGATTAGCTTTGAAAGTTGAATTTCTGTATAAAATGGGCTTAAGGACCTGCTGGTCCCTTCTACCCTCACACAATGTGAAGACGCAGCAGAAAGCTCATCTTTAAAGCACAATGTGTTGATCTTGGCCTTTACCATCTACAAAATAGTGAGAAATAAAATTCTGTTGTTTATAAGTTACCCAGCCCAAGCTAATATAGAGCAGCACAGAATTAGCTTCAGATTCTCATGTTACCACATTAAACAAATCACAGGGCTGAGACTCAACCCAAGCAGTCCTCATGGTGGCTCACAGTGACTCTGGATGGCTGTTTTGTAGTCAATAGTAGTACATGAATTAATAAATGGTGGTATAGTTAAGGTTGTTGGTGTTCCTGTTGTTTGAGATGAAGTCTGTGTAAGCCAGACTGGCTTTGAACTCACAGATATCCTCTGAACGCTGCCTCCCAAGTGCAGGGATTTAAGGCCTGTGCCACCATGCACTGCTATAGTTTAGAATGTAAAATAACTCCCCAAAGGCTCACATGTTTTGGTTGCTGACCTGCCAAACTACTGGGAGGTAAAAGAACCTTTGGGTGGCTGGGCTGACTAAGACGAGTCTCAGTCACTGGGGGGTCTTTTGAGACCCCAATCCCTCCTCCTTCTCTCTGATAAGCACCAGGAGAACAAGCACCTCAGGAAAGCATGAGGGCATTGCTCCTAACTCAGTGCAGACCTCTGCCCATGCTATAGTGCAAACATAACCCATTCGGTTAAACTAAGCTTAACATATCCCCAGGGAGGGCTTCTTGGGATAATTGCTTCTCATAAGAGACATTGTATGATATTTAGCAATTTGATTCCCACTCACTAAACACCACCAGCATTCTGAAATGGTCACTACAGCCAGCAACTCCCCTGGGGAAAGATGGCACTATACCTTAGTTAGTTTAGAATCACTAACTTAAAGGAATCAAACCATCAGCAATGTGTAGGCAGCCCCTACTGGCGTAATATTCTTAAGTCCTTGCCAAAACTTGGTGCCCTCCTCCCAAAAGAGGCCAATAACATTCAGGATGCTTAAGAAGCTACATGGCACGTGCAGCTCCCCTTCCCACCACCCCACCCCATCCTCTTGAAAGCAAGCTACCTGCAGAAACCCAGGTTGCAGCCACAGGCTTGACTCCTGCAGTGACTCCCACTTGTCTCCTGCAGTGCATGCCTTCCTTTTCTAGTTCTTTCTGAGCCAGGGTAGGACTGCTAACCAATTTGAGCCTGCTCCAAGCAAGCCCATTGTTCATAGCCACTGCTAACTACAAACTCTCACATCTGCTTTAGGAAGTACAGAGGGCATTCTGATCTCCTAGCCACCTGCTTTGTGGTGGTGGTGGTGGTTGTTCTGTTGTTGTTGTTGTTGTTGCTGTTGTTGTTGTTGTTGTTGTTATTGTTCACAGTTCATTCAACACACTAAAAGAGAGATAATTATCTTTAATCTCCTCAAAGCCATATAACCTCCATACCTGCCAAGTGCCCACCTAAATCCCCTGCTGGAGTCCTTCACCCATCATATATATTCTCCCACCATCTTCATTGTCTGTAATAAGCTCATAGCTCTTAAGTTTAGTACTCGTAGTTTCATTATGACATCCTTGTACATAATATATGTTGATCATAGCTAACTCCTGCCACCTTCTCCTGTCTCCTTCCACTCCCACTGACACCTCTCTCTTCCCACCTAGTGTCTCTTCTACTTTCATGTCTTTGGGGTGTACTTCTGGTATGGTTTTGGTGGACCTAAGTTTAACAACTGTAACTTACAGAAGCCTAGAGATCCACATTAAAATGACCCAGGCGTCTCACTATTTCCTACTCGTGAACAAGGTGCAGGGTGGCTAAGGCAAAGCAACCGGGTTGAAAGGCTGGGAAACACCAGTGCTGTTCAGCAAAGCCTCCCTCATTTTCATCTACTAGTCCTGCATAAACACTTACTTACTTTTTTGCTTCTGTCTCTAAAATTCCTGAACCAGGTCAAGCACTTCTCAATAATCTTCTTAAATAATCTTCAATAAAATAAGCTTATCATCAAGACTAATCTTTAGAAACCACATACATTAAAAATCCATTTCTAAGGAGAACTTTATCTCGTGTTCTTTTATTAGCACTATTTCCATTGCCAGAAATAGTTTCCACAAAGATGTCTTGCCTAGAGACTTCTGAGCTACTCAATTGCTCAACTATTTGGGATTTTGAAGGGGAAAAGAAAAACAGACAGCATTTCTGAGCCATATTTTCCTCTTAATCGCTAAACATGTGTACTTTAAGAGAAACTTAATCCAGCTACTTCTGGTTTATTTCCATTGAAATCATTAAGATTTTTTTTTTTAAGTCATTTGTTGTCTGGGTGACTTTAAAAACTAAGTTCTTTGCTTAAAAATCCAAATTGGCCATAAGATTATGAGCCTCAAAGCCAAAAGTTTCAAGGTTGAAACAAGTGCGAGCCCCAAGTAGGAAATCAGTTTCAAATGCCAGTTACAACCTGAGGAGGTGGAAGGGTGCTTTCCTGGCCCGCGGAGCCTTTTGTGAGAAACAAGCATTAAGGCAAAGGTTACAAGGAGACTGCTAAGTAAATCTTGTGCTCGTAAGCCAGACTGGAGCTTCTGAAAATTCTAATTTCTGACTTTAATTGTCTCTGTGCTGATCTCCCGCCTCCCGCGGTTTCCTTTCTGGTATTTAAGGACGGAAAGAACTCACGGTTAAAATGCAATTCGTCCAACAATGAGCTGCATTGATTCTGTGCTTGTTTCCTCTTCCTTAAAAGTTAGAAACAGCTTCAATTAAAGATCTGGGTTTGCACAGCAAACTATCTTCCTCGGCTCATGGTTAAAGGATTCTCTCACAGGCCTGTCCACTGCTCCTGGCGAGACTTCCGAAATCACCAAACATTTCTCCATTGCTTTGCCATTCTATCTGTCTGCTACGTGAAAGCTTTAAAACTACCCCCAGCTAAACCATTGCTCATCACGTGACTACCCCNAGCTAAACCATTGCTCATCACGTGACTACCCCCAGCTAAACCATTGCTCATCACGTGACTACCCCCCCCCGTGAAACCATTGCTCATCACGTGACTCCCCCCAGCGAAACCATTACTTGTCACATGGTAACTTGGGGTCAGTTCTTGCCTGATGTCTGTTTAGAAGAAAAATCATCACAGAAAACAAATATGAACAATTTATCAGTTTGGCTGATAAATCTGGATAAATTTGTGGGGGAAAAAAAAGCCCACAGCACTTTGTGTAGAAGTCTGTATCATTTACTATGCTTCAATTCTTAAGCAGTACAAAATTGTCCCTGTTTATTGCAGTAATTTATGCTTCTAAATCAATCCTTGACAGCATTTGTCCACCCATGACTCTACAATATAAATGGTACAACAGAAATGACATGAAATATAGGAAGATCATTATTAATAATAGCAAAAACTAATTTTTCAAGGTTCCACAAGCACATAGCAATCTGTGCTGCATACCTTGGTGCTGACACTCGGAGAAAAATCAACTCATTGTTCAGGAAAGAAACTAAATGGGTTTCCCCCTTTTGCACGAGCCACTTTTAAAGGTTGATAGACTCCATTAATGAGTTTACTTTGTGACTTGTTCCAAGGTAGATGGTTTGGCAATTCCAGGCAAGAGTCATTGTGTATTGTAGAAAAAAAAAAATAAACCACAAAAAAGGCTTGAACCACTTAAGACATCACTCATATGATGGGTAATAAATTTTTATGGCTTGTATTTTAACATCGTGCCCATATTTTGAAAGGTGTTATTTTAATCTGAGAAGTCTTAGAAGTGTTGAACATTGAAATATGAGAGAAGGCCAATATAATTGCACCTTCATAACACACCTCCCCGAACTGAATCTCTGGTGAAGTAGCAAGACAATTCGCAGGAAGCATTATGTCTGAGTAACCATGGGTACCACAGACATCGACCGAGTTCCCTATGTGCCTCACTGGAAACAACAAAATGTCCCTACTAGAATCCTCTGTGGTTACTTTGGGGGGATTGTCACTTTACTTGAAGTTCTGTCTATGTCTAATCCTAACTACTGCCTTTCCCCCATTGTCCTCCTCCTTCTCTTTCCTCGTGGCTGAGATGTGCAGAATGATCCTGCTGTATTTGCTTAGCCCTCGGTAACCTTAGTCCACTCAGTTCACTATAGCCTAACTTTAGCAGACAACAACCCCTTCTCAGAAGAGTCCCCAGTCACTGCACTGGGGTCATTTCCATTGCTAACGGGGTGATGTGGGCCAGTCTCACTAAAGCAGGAGGCCTGGTCTGTAAGGTTAGTTGTTTTGAGGCAGAGCAATGCAGTAATTTCCAGGTTTCATGGATTCTCTGTGAATCTTAGTGCTAATGTTGTCTCTCGTGTAAAGAAGCAATAACCCGTTCTGTTATGTTCTCCAATTCAGAGCAGACTCAGAAACTCTGGAATACCCTTGTGACTGGTCTTCCAGGTACAATGAAAGTGACATCCTATGAAACGTCCAGGAAAAATCCTGTTTCCAAGGAGTCAGAGAAGATTTTGCTACACGTAATGAACAACAATCAGGAAGACTGGCAACCACGGTACTAAACTTGGCTCAACCACGCAGCAAATCTCAGTCTTGGATAGAGCTGAACGTATAATGCATGACAGGAGCAAAGTTGGAGCGTGCACTTCCATAAGTTACTAAGCAGTTGTTGTCCATATGTGAAGTAACAGGTTGCCCAGTTGCATCTTGGCTAAGACTAAACCCACCATTATTCAGAGTAAAACAGTGCTGAAATCCGGAGATCCTACAGGCAGAATTTCTAGTCTCTCTCTCTGAGCCTTGACACCATTGTCCCCTAGGACCACAGATCCTCTCTGTCTGCTCCTGGACCACATTTAGCACGTAATATTTTCTAAGTAATGTAAACATGCCTTGATAGATTTGATACATGTGGTAACTGCTCAGGCCATTCATCAGAACCCCTTAAGTGAAAAAAATTAAATTCAAAGATGAAGAAAAAACTATCTCTGCATCTTCCTTATTAAAATTAAATGTTATGAAGAAAATACACGTTGAAAAAGATGTTATTTTCTCCTTTGCTTTGTAATACCAAGAACCATAGCTCTGCCAATACTAAAATATAACTCCTACATATTTAATAACTTTTATTTAATAATATTCTCTCCCTGTTAAGTTGGACTCCAGGAGAAATATTTTATTGGGTGTGTGACATTCTTATCCATGAACTCAGTATCTTAGAGAGTGGGTTGATGGACAAGCAGGACATTATCTGTATTGGTGAGTAAATAATCTGCATTCCAGAATGTTTCTTCAAAGTTTGGAAACTTACAATGCCCGGTAAAAATCTGTCATTCTCACCCTTTGAAGGAGTCTTGAAATTGCAACTGTCTGTAGCCAAATATCATTCTCTAAAATCTGTCCCCCTAAGCGAGGATTTATGAGTCCCATAGTTAGACAACGGGAAATTATCCAAGCAAAAGTTATCCAAATAGGCGATTATCCAACAGACTAAAGCCAAGACAACTCTCTGGAGAGAATCGCACAGATTCGGCTGCAGCTGCTTAGTAAGGATGGACACCAATCAGCTCTCTGAAGAGTGTCTCCAGGAAAAACAAACTTGAAAGACTGTTTTGTGTCCTAAGCTATTGGTTTATATTTAAAAGAAAAAAATATGAGATCGAAGCATAAGTACTTGCATGCCTGTGGTGTTTTTTACTTCTAAATAGTTACACCATAACATCACAATTGTGGGACATCTCTGGAATACTCAAACAGCAAAGCAAATAGTGGCATGTGAAACGGAAACTACAGCAAATAATTTGATAATGTGTTCCTCTGATCCCTGCAGAGAAAATAATAATAATCATTCAAGCGTGAACTAGTTGCTTGTGTGCAGTCTCGCTGGATGCCCTGGGTAACCTGGGAGAATGTTTCATGACCCTCTTTTCTCAAATACAGGAATTAAAGCACAGACATGTTGGAACACAGTCAATGGTACCCAACTAGTAAGAAAGAGAAAGAATTCAAAGCAAGAGCTCTTGGTAGAGAAAAGGCACTGTAGCCGGACATGCTTTGCTGTGAGGATGACACAGCAGTCACCACTCCACTACAACTTGGGACACTAAAAATAAGTCTTTCACTTCCCCTCCTCAGAACCCCTAGGATCTATGACACAAACAGCATATCCGTATCGACAGGTAAGCATCAGAGCTATGTCCTACCTTATCATGGCAAGGTCCTTGGTAGTTTTTAGTGTTTCAAGTTAATAGTCCTTAATATGTGGCCTGTTTTGATCAAGCCTCTTTTGTAAGCAAACCAATCCTAGAAACATCTTCTGTCTTTCTTATTCTGAGAAACGTAAGAGATGTTGACTATCCAATGAAGGCTGGCAATATTACTCAGTCGTTGAATACTTGGGTTTGATTCCTAGCACTAGTAAAGAGATAAATGATGGATGGATGGATAGATAGATAGATAGATAGATAGATAGATAGATAGATAGATAGATAGACAGACAGATTACAGATAGACAGATGTTCCACTTTCTTGATCCTCTTAAGATCCAAGCATAATTTAGTATAGATTCCTTATATAATGAAGATGAATTATCATTTATATTCATACTATCACATGTTCTAAGTCACCTGACCAGTACAAATACACTATGTTCATTTAACACCTGTTTACCCAGTTTCATTATGACAGATACTAGGTTCAATTTGAAGATTAAAGTACAAATATAATAGTATCCCTATATGCAACAAGTATTATTAAAACACAATATATAAATAATACTTGATAGTATATGCTTTGTAGAAACCAACTTTTTAAACATAAACTACTTAATCCAACATTACCAAAACTTTGTGCTTAAAACCGTCCTTTTCATTTGACTATATGGCATCACAATATGTACCCTGTATCGCATTTCTCTCTGATGCCTCTTTGGGTTCTACTGCTCTACCCTTGAGTACCAGCATCTTCTCTAGCCTAAAGAGTTGTTCCTTTGTCTTAGACTCCCTAACTGCTCCTCATTTCCTCCAGTTAATCACATCCAGTCAATGTTTCTATCTTATACCCCCACTTGAGACCAGTTCTATACACAAGTGGCCTTCCATCTCCACTGAATGTTGTAGGGTTCGTGGGGATCTTTAATCACATCAAAGACAGGGTGACCAACAGAAATTAGATTCCATGGATTTTTGTGACTTTTTTTTTTTTTGCATGTTTGGTTGGTTGGATGGTTTTGTAAAACAGAATCTCATCAAGTAGCCCTGTCTGGCCTGGAACTTGATAATGTAGACCAATCTGGCCTTACACTCAAAGAGATTCACCTACCTCTATATCCCACCTGTTAGGATTAAATGTGTGTACTTTGTTTTGCTTTGATTTGTTTTGTTGAGAGAGAGAGAGAGAGAGAGAGAGAGAGAGAGAGATCTAGAAGGAGAAAGAATATGATTGAAATATAGTATATGACATTCTTAAGGAAAAATAAAAACATTTTAAAAGATATGGAAGCCATCAACAAATGCTATTGACACTTATTGCCTAGGTGTCAGCCCAAATCCCAAAATGTTAGTAACATTCTCCTACAATGGAGAAGGAACACCAGCCTATAGCAGCACTGACCCCATCCCTCAAGTGTGCACATTGATAAGGAAGAGGAGGAAAAAAAGGAAGATGAAGAGGATTCATTAGTTTAGAGATATTTTTGAAATCATATACAACATATATCACTTAAATGAACCATGAACTCTGGAGAATAGATGAAGAACAAAGGCAGAATGAAAAACAATATCTTTAAGATCAAACACAAGGGATTCCAGGAAGGCATTGGTTACATCAGAGTCCTAGTTCCCATTTGTCATATTTATTATTATGTGACAAAGGGAATTTGTTCATAACTTGTGATGTTCATATCAAACTATGAGGTCTTGTAGTGATCACTCCCTCTAGTATACAGTAAGAAGAAAGTCAGACAACAGGGGGACCAGAGGAAGGATCTTCTCTCTCTCTCTCTCTCTCTCTCTCTCTCTCTCTCTCTCTCTCTCTCTCTTCCTCCCTCCCCACCTTATTGGAATTTTTATGAAAATATCTGAACAGATGCCAGATACTTGAAATTTGCATGTGATAACTGGAAGGAGAAAGGAAGATGATATTTCTCTTAATAAAATTCAAGAAGGAAAATAATGGCTGGTGCAATTTCTAAGTACAGAATAGGTGTTTCAGGAGCTTTAGGACATGATCTATTTATGTAACGGGTTCATTAGTCCCTGCAAGAATGTGCTCTTCACAGAATGTATTCAAGAACATGACCCTTTCCCTCATTTTTTCCAATTATAGCAGAACAAAATTAAATTGCTGTACATTGACCCATCCTTGGTCATTAAAAAAAGACCTTTACTCTGTTCATGTCCATCTCACAATGAGAGAGTGCCTCAAAAATAATTAAATTTGCATAGTTTTCTTCAGGCAAAACACACGCAATCCTTGATATGTCTCATTATTATTTCTTTTTTTCTCCCCAATTTGCATCCTCCTTACATTTAATGCAGCCTCTGCCTGTGACAAGGTGTGTGTAGTAAAACTGAAGTAGTCAAAAGAGGTTCTGGGCAGAGTGCTCTTAAACAGGAGCAATGCTTTTTAACAAGCAATTGTTAGGGAATCTCTGAAAATTGCAATACAGTGTTCTTCTGCAGCAAACTGTTAACTAGATTCAGATACTGCTAGGTTTGGTTTTTATGGGGCTTTTTGTTGATATTTTTGTTTGTTTGTTTTTTGTTCTTATTTATGTGTACCTATGTGTCTGTGTATAAGCATGTATTAGTGGATTCCCATTGAGTCCAGAAGAGGGCGGCAGATCCCCATGAGCTACAGTTACAGTCGGTAGTAGGCCTCCCAGTGTGGGTACTAAGAACCAAACTCCAGCTTTCTGCAAGAACAATACTTGCTTGTACCCGCTGCCTCAACTCCCCAACCCCCAACTGTCTCCTCTGAAACACGTGTTCAGAAATCCAGTGACATTGGAAAAAGTGATTGCTTTGTTCAGAGGGGATATTTCTATCAATATCAATTCTCTTTTCTTTCATACTATGGCATGAGTTTTATGTGGATTTTTGGTGTGTTTGCTTCACTCTGTTCACACAATAATGTAAGGTTTTCTTTTTCCAGTCCATTGGTGTTTCCCATTGCTCCCCACAACTCAGCTCCCATTATACAGTGAATCACAATTGCACATGGGAGAGCTCCTAGACCAATGGTTCTCAACTTTCCCAATGCTGGGACCCTTTAATATAGCTCTTCATTTTGTGGTGACGCCCAGCCACAAAATTATCTTGTTGCTACTTTATAACTGTAATTTTGCTACTGTTATGAATCATAATGTAAATATCTGATATGGAAGATACCTGACTGTGATACACATGATTTATTCTTTGCCTCCCACATGTCATAAAACACTTATATTTGGACCAGTCATGGGTGGTACTGAATCCTGTAAAATGCTTATGCTATTCCTATGATATATAAAACATAAGATGAACATATCAGAAATTGCCATGCTAAGACTTTTCACCCTAAACTATATAAACTCTCTTACAGAACTTTTTCTCAGCAGCCTGGGTCCCATGGCTCTAAATTCCTAATTTCCATAATATAACTTGCTTCCCCTTTGCTGAGCCTGGTAATATGTCTCTAAAAGATGACCTCCCGGATGCTGTTTGTCATGAAAACAACTTGGCACACTATAACTGAACTTAATGAAGTTTACAAGCACATCGGTACCTTTGCCAGGGAAATAAAAAGACAGACATAATGTGCCTATGGTTAAAATAATATTTCCAAAGTAAATCTTTTCTCCTAGCCATGTTTCCTTCCATATTCATATAGCCCCAGCCAAAAGTAAAAAAATAACACAGCTCAAGATCGCAGGCTCAAAATTATTTCATTTTAATTTCGTACAAATCTGAGCTCTTGTTGAGTTTGCTGTGGGGAAAACGTGGTGTAAAATGAAAGGGAAGGGGAGGTTGTTTTTCTTGTCGGTGCACCATTCTTTGAGGTTAATCTCATGCTCTCATGAATCCTTTCGATAATCAAGTCTAAAAATAATGGTATTGTAAGTTTATGGTGGTGTGTCTGTGTGAGTAGGTGCAGTGCCTAAGAAAGCCAGAAGAGGGCGTTAAAGTCCCTGGAGTTGAAGTGGCCAGCAGTTATCAGCTGCCCAATGCAGACAGGAGCTGGGACCTAAACTCAGGCCCTCTGCAAGAGTAGCAAGTGTTCTTAACCACTGAGCCGTCTCTCCAGCCCCTATTGCTAAGTTTAAAGAGATTAAAAAAAAAAAAAAGACTGAAAATCTTTACTACATACCACCAAAGTAACATTTCTCATTGAAATTTACTTCAGTAAAAATCACCCCAAGATTTAAAACACCAGCTATAACTATGTAAACCAGTCATACTGAAAAGAAAAGGGAAAAAAAAATTGCCTTTAGAGAAACTAAGGGCCAAAAATACAGTAAGAATAAACTTTTCTACATTAGAGGAAGATCCACACCCAGATGCTCTAACATGCTCAGGATCATAGGACCAGAGGTGCCCTGAGCTGACCTTGGGTGTGAACTCCTCAGCCAGTCCCACAATACCCAAAGAAAGATCCACTCACAAGCACTCTGACACATCCAGGATCATAGGATCAGAGGTGAGGAGGACACAACATCTGCTCCAACAGGGGAGTAACTGGGACCAGCAGGACCCAGGCACCCAGGAACTCCACCCAACCAGTGGTACAGTTCCTTCCTGTCTGGGCCGGTGCCCTGAGCAGACCTTGGGCATGAACTCCGAAGCTAGTCCCACAACACACAGAGGAAGATCCACTCCCAGGTGCTCTAACATGCCCAGGATCATGGAATCAGAGTTGTCCTGAGCAGACCTTGGGTACTAACTCTGCAACCAGTCCCACAACACACAGAAGAAACTCCACTCCCAGGCACTCTAACACACCCAAGACCACTGGATCAAAGGATCCCAGGATCCCAGAAGCTTGGTCACTCCTGGATCTCAGGGTCCCAGGATCCCAAAAACACAGGATCAGAGTGACAGCTGAACTCTGAGGAGCTCTGACACAACCAAGATCACAGAAAGGACAGGCTTCAGCCAGAGATAGCAAGGACAGGTTGCACTAGAGATAATCAGATGGCAGGAGGCAAGCATAAGAACATAAGCAACAGAAACCGAGGTTACTTAGCATCATTAGATCCCAATTCTCCCACCATAGCAAGTCCCGAATACACAATCACACTGGAAAATCAAGACTCGTTTCTAATCACTTCTCATGACAATGATAGAGGACTTTAAGAAGGACATAGAAAGAAATACAGGGGAACACAGGTAAAGAGCTTTAAGGTAAAGAATCCCTTAAAGAGAAAACACAAAAAATCCTTAAAGAATTACAGGAAAACACAATCAAACAGGCAAAGGAAATGAACAAAACCATCCAAGATCTAAAAATGGAAATAGAAACAAAGAATAAAGAAATCACAAAGGGAGACAACACTGGAGTTAGAAAACCTAGAAAGGAGATCAGGAGTCATAGATACAAGCATCACCAACAGAATACAAGAGATAGAAGAGAGAATCTCAGGTGCAGAAGATACCACAGAAAACATTGACAGAAAATGCAAAATGTTCCTAACCCAAAACATCCAGGAAATCCAGGACACAATGAAAAATGAAACCTAAGAATAATAGGTATAGAAGAGAGCAAAGATTCCCAACTTAAAGGGGCAGTAAATATCTTCAACAAAATTATAGAAGAAAACTTCCCTAACCTAAAGAAAGAGATGCCCATGAACATAGAAGAAACCTACAGAACTCCAAATGACTGAACCAGAAAAGAAATTCCTCCTATCACATAATAATCTAAACATCAAATGCTCTAAACAAAGAAAGTATATTAAAAGCAGTAAGGGGAAAAGGTCAAAAAACATATAAAGGGAGACCTATCAGAAAACCACTAGATTTCTCAACAGAGACTATAAAAGCTAGAAGATCATGGGCAGATGTCATACAGACCCTAAGAGAACACAAATGCCAGGCCAGGCTACTATACCCAGCAAAACTCTCAATTATCATAGATGGAGAAACCAAGATATCCCATGACAAAACCAAATTTACACAATATCTTGCCACAAATCCAACCCTACAAAATATAATATAAGGAAAACTCTAACACAAGGAGGGAAAATACAACTTAGAAAAAGCAAGAAAGTAATCTTTCAACAAACCCAAAAGAAGACAGCTGCAAGAACAGAATCCCAACTCGAACAACAAAAATAACAGAAAGTAACAATCACTTTTCGTTAATATCTCTTAACATCAATGGACTCAGTTCCTCAAAAAACACACAGAATAACAGACTGGATACATAAACAGGACCCTACATTTTGCTGCATACAGGAAACACACCTCAGTGACAAAGGCAGATACTATCTCAGAGTAAAAGGTTGGAAAACAACTTTCCAAGCAAATGGTCCCAAGAAACAAGCTGGAGTAGCCATTATAATATTGAATAAAATCAACTTTCAATCAAAAGTTATCAAAAAAGATAAGGAAGAACACTCCATACTGGTCAAAGGAAATATCTACCAAAATGAATTCTCAATTCTGAACATCTATGCTCCAAATGCAGGAGCACCCACATTCATAAAAGAAACTTTACTAAAGGTCAAAGCATACATCACATCCCACACAATAATAGTGGGAGACTTCAACACCCCACTCTCAACAATGGACAGATCATGGAAACAGAAACTAAACAGAGACACAGTGAAACTAACAGAAGTTATGAACCAAATGGATATAACAGATATTTATAGAATATTTCATCCTAAAGCAAAAGAATATACCTTCTTCTCAGCACCTCATGGTACCTTCTCCAAAATTGATCATATAGTTGGTCTCAAAACAGGCCTCAACAGATACAAGAAGATTGAAATAATTCTATGCACCCTATCAGATCACCATGGACTAAGGCTGGTCTTAAATATCAACAAAAACAACAGAAAGCGCACATACACATGGAAGCTGAACAACACTCTACTCAATGATAACTTAGTCAAGGAAGAAATAAAGCAAGAAATTAAAGACATTTTAGAATTTAATAAAAATGAAAACACACCATACCAAAACTTATGGGACACAATGAAGGCAGTGGTAAGAGGAAAACTCATAGCTCTAAGTGCCTCCAAAAGGAAACTAGAGAGAGAACCTCACTCCATATACGACAGTGCTTGTTATTGATGTCATAATAATTACTTGATTATAAGCATTCATTTATTCTAAAGTGTTTGCTCTTTCAGTACTATTTGTGATAATCATAATATTCTTTATTTAAAAAATAAATGCTTGTTTTGATGGAAAACAAAAAAAATAAACTTTTCACTTACTAAAAGTTCTATCTTGTGCAAATGAAGAAAAGACAATATACTAAGCAAAGGATGTTCTTAGCATGGGGTACGATACCATGCTCTCGATACTACCTCTGCCCCAGCTAAGACTCTCTCCCTTATCCTCCCTATCAGGAATATTTACTTGTGGTTTCTTAAAAGTTAAAGGTCATAAATATAGTTTCCAGTGGTTCTAAATTTTCTTCCCAGCAACAATACTGTTGGGAGCTGGCGAGGTGATTCAGTAGTTAAGAACACTGGCTGCTCTTTCAAAGGACCTGGGGTCAGCTCCCAGCACCCATGAGGTGGCTCACAACCAACTGTAGCCTTAGTCCCAAGGGATCTAACGTCCTCCTCTGGCCTCTGAAGGGACCAGACACACATGTGGTACACATATATACAAGCAGACAAAACATAAATACACACAAAATAAAGTAAATAAATCTTCAAAAAAAAAAAATGAATACCCTCAGGACAGCAAGGTAAGTCCATGGGAAAGGCTGGGCCTGATGCCCTGAGCCCAGTGCCTGAAGGAACGATGGAAGAAGAGAGCTGACTCCTGAAAATGTGTCATCTGATTCCCACGCACGTGTACCTCTCCCCCAAAGAAAATAAGCCTAAAGAAATAAATGTTTAAAGGGGAAAAGAACTCCCCACAGGACTAGGGAGATGGCTCAGTGGGTAAAGTATTTTCTGTGCAATCATGAAGCCCTGAATTCAAATCTCCAGTACCCAACGCAAAGCCAGTCATGCCAGCACACATCTGTAATCCCTGCTTAAGGAAGGAAGAAGGAGGAGGAGGGTCCTAGGCACACAGACCAGACACTCTAGCTCAGTGGTTAGGCTCCCGGCTCAATGAGAGACACTATCTCAAAAAAAAAAAAAAAAAAAAAGCCAAAATTAAGGTGAATCTCAGAGGTCAGCACTGTGCATCTCAGGGTCACAATGGTGAAGCAACTCGGTGCAGGAGGCTATGCATGCTGTGTATTCAGAAGATGCAGGGTCTCGTGTTCTGGTGTTGTGCCAATGGCTCTGAGGACAACCAAGCGTCCACGCAGGAGGAGCAGCCACGCATCCAGTGCTATCATGCATCTCTGGCTCAAGGCCAAGCCAGTGAGCTGGCAAGGTTCCAGGACTGCCTGAGCCAGGGCACCATGCACTGCAATGGCAAAGCCAAAGCCTTGCTGATGGTTGCAGGGAGTAAGGAGCTACAGATGAAGCAGATGTGCGTAGCAGATGTGCAGATGCACCTCATCCCAACAGTGGCCAAGGAGATGGAGTCTCTTGTCCTACATCAGGAAATCAGTTTGTCAGTGACAACGGGACTGAGGGCAGGCTATTCAGATGGAAGAATAGAAGTTTAGTCTGTTAAGCAACATTCATGAGTGAGGAGAACTCAGGACACGCCTAGTTCCAGGTGAGTGGCATTCATCTCTGGACACCAGTTCCTTCATGTCTGGACTTTCAAAGGTGAAGTCCTCTGGCTAGTGCTAAAGTTTGAATCACAGATAGCACAAACTCCCCTAGAGGAGAACACTAGATCCTAAATGTTCTTGTGCAAGTTTTGCAGTGTTCGTTCTGACGATAATGATTGCCCTTCTACCAGAGTATCAGATTCTTCCCACATAGCCATCCAAGCAGGCAGCTCTTCTCAACTTGCTGGTAAGGGTTGAGGGGAGGTGTGTCTGTTGCCAAGGTCCTGTTTACCACAAGTGTCACCACACCACCTTGCATATGCTCTGAAACAAAGCCCAGTATGCCAGTAGTTTAGAGGACAGCAAAGGTTTCCTTTCCATGTCTTTATTTTTGCTTGCTTTTTTGTCTTATATGCAAGGGCAGAAAGTGGATTTAAGGTACAGGTGGATTGAATAACTTCTAGAGGATCTTTGTATTTTCTGGCCATCAAGATGGGAATGTCTGTTTCTTCAAATTCTGTCATTCTGGAAGCTCCTAAAGAAGTCAGAAAGTGTCACACTGTGTGTGGGAACCAGCTTCCTTCACTGACTTCTGTGACAAAGTGACACATCTCCACGAAAAGCAGGGGTCCTGATTGTCACTCTCCTGCCAGCAGCTGAGAGGAAACAGAAAATGGGAACTGTGGAGAAGCACTGGACCTGGGAAAACCTAGATTTTCCAGGATAGAAGTCCATGCCTGGTATTACTCAGCCCCTGAATTCACAGAGCCCTGTAGAGGTAATCCCCTAGCAGCAAGGAAGCCTAAAAGTAAGAGATTTGGGCCAAAGTAAGCTAGGATCTTTACAGAGCGAGACAGGCCCACTCCTTACCAAATGTCATTTTGGCCTGGGGCTTCGCAGTGAAGTGTTGCTGGCCCAGCATGGCATTTTTTTACATTTTATATTTTTATATTTTTAGATTTTAGATTATTACTTGAAACAAGAATACACCTGTCTGTTTCTGTTTGCTTTCTCAAGCCTTTGATATGTTTTTCCAAATGATTTGGTTTTAAAATAAATTTTCATTGTCTCCAATTTAAAGAGAAAAAAAAAGGTGGAAAGAGATCAAGAACGACACCACCTTGATACCTAATCTTCACATGCACATAATCACATGCATGTGTGGTTATACACAGGAACATGTCTGTACAGAGAGAGNGNGAGAGAGAGAGAGAGAGAGAGAGAGAGAGAGAGAGAGAGAGAGAGAGAGAGAGAGAGAGATTGCAAAGACTTCTTCCTAGTGACTATTTCATCTTGGATTATCACTGCCCTTGTTAGCTGTGCTCTCCCTGGAGTGACTGATTGAGACAGCTTAAGTATCCTTTCTCATCTGAACTTTAAGATTTTTGGTTTGCCTCAACTTCCTTGAATGCAAGGTTTGCTACAGCATTACTCTCTGGAAAACTTCTCTCTAATTAGTACTTATGTTGACATGGAATTTCAAGGCAGTCTGCCTACTACTTCCTAATCCACTTGAGTTCCTGGAGCAGACAGGCATTCATAAATGAAACAGTGTGTAGGCAGCAACCTCCCGAGGACAGAGTGGAGGCTGCATTTCTCAAAAAGTTTCCCCAAGTACAGGCTTGACTGAGAAGAGGAAGCCCGCCGCCCCCAAGAGAGGCGTAAAAGAGACAGTTGCAACCATAAAGAGGCCAGGAGAAATGCTCAGGACAGGAAGGGGGAGGGGGAAGAACGCAAACAAGTCATGGCTGTTGAATATTTGAAAAACTGGGGAAATACTCAGAATAAAAGAAGGCGTACAAACATTTAGAACAGGAAATTGTATGCTCAGCATAGACCAAAATCTGTGGTAGGCTTGTATGTTTCTAGGAAGACAAGCCACCAAGGACAGACAAAGGTGCCTTTTCCCCCATGAACGTTCCTTTTGTTAGATTTGTCTTGGTACCAATTGTGCCTTGTGATGCTAAAAGGTTCACATTCCCACAGCTCCTGACTACAGGGCTCCTTCCTGCCCCTAAGATACTGCGGTGTGGCATCTGCACTCCTTGAAAGGAGAAGCAAAAAGAAAACCATTTGCGGAAGTCAGTCCTCTTCTCCCAATGCACACACTCCCAGGTCAGTGACCCCTGACTGAGCAGTCACTCCAGTGAATATGTGACTCACTGTGAAGACAGTGTTGGTCTCTGCCCAGGACACTCCACCATGACCATGAGGACACACTGTCTTCCTTACCCACACGGGTCCAGGAAGTACAAGAAACAGCTTCCAGGCTAGCCCCTGCTCAGGCTGACACAATCCCAGCTCCATCCCTAGTATCATCCTCCTTGATTTGCCCAATAGATGTCCCGTGACTCTCTGGGCCTGTCCATGAACAGTCCTCTAATGCCTGAGACAGTTCATTCCTGAACAGACATGGGACTGTTATCTTCACGTCCCATCTAGACATGAAGCTGTTTCCCTGAGTGATTCCCCGGACTCCTAGTTTTGAATCGCCTCTCAGACCTACTAAGATTTACTCCAGGAAGAGGCAAGAAGGCCAGACACTGGGCGGTGAGCATCCACCTCTCTGGCCCTGCCTTTGCACACATGTGGCCTTTCTTAGCTTTCCATACATTCATCTTCTCCCCCAAAACACTGGTTCTCTCTCCTCAGGGACCATAAGGTGGAGGGGCTTCAAGGAAATACTGCTTTCATGGGGTCGCAAGTACTAGAATTTAACATTCTCACAACACCTTGTCATGCATTTCCATTTCTATAATCTCTTCTGTGGATTCTCAAAGAACAACAGGGGCCAACGAGATGGCTTAGCAGTAGGAGTGTTAATGTCATAGCAGAGGACCTGAATTTGATTCCTATCACATCAGGTGGCTTACAATCACTTGTAACTCTAGCTCCAAGGAAACTGGTGCCCTCTCTGGCTTCCCTGGACACACATATGTTGCATATATTCACACAGCCATACTCATAAACAAAGTAATAGATTTTTTTTTTTTACAAGAAAAACAACACGTGCAGTGGCACATTTTAATCCCAGAGCTTGGGGGGCAGAAGCAAGCATACTGCTATGAGTCTAAAGGAAAAATCTTAAGAATTTGTGTTGAAGGCCTCAATCTATGAAAGATAACTCATGTGGTATGATCAGCCCGCCCAGTGTGCTGGCAGTCCAGTGGTCGACTGTGTTAGCTGTAACCGCTGTGCCATGAAGAGGGGTCCATCTTATCTGAACAGGGCATCAGAAGGGCGAAGCTGATACCATGTTATGTTCATAGCTGATCATTTAAGGTTCTGACTCCCACCAACAGTAAGAGTGCTGCCGAATCCCTACCATCTTCGATCTCGTGATACCAAGGAAAGGCTCACAAGCTCTGCCTTACCAGGAGAGAATGAAGGAACCAGACACCGAAGGAATCTGAACCTAGAGTATATACACTGTAGACATTGTAGGTTGTATGTTATGAGGTTTGGGCTATTTATAGAAAATGTCACACCAGAAATTAGTGTGTGTGTGTGTGTGTGTGTGTGTGTGTGTGTGTGTGTGTGTGTGTGTGTTTTCACAAGACACACAATTAGGGATAAAGAGCTATTCAGCCCACTAGGTTAATCATGGAGACAGGAAGGGATAATGGGAAGGAATTGGTGATGTAAAGAATCTAGTGAAATGATGACCTGAGTGCAGGGAGGGATGCGAATGGGGATAGTCTAGTTAGTGAAGTTGCCAAACAAGGCTCAGTTGGGAAACACAAGGAAATCAAGCTGTTGGGACAGCCAGTTCTTGATGGATTGACTGACTTCCAAATACCAATGAGGGGCCTCTCATCTTTAGAGAAGAATCCAACATCTGGTTATTTAAAACTTGACCAGACTCCTCCTCATTTAAATCAACATCATGTAAAAGGCCAGAACAATCTTAATAATAATGGGTGGGTCGAATTCTCAGCCCGCTTCCTACAAATAAAAATTACACAAAAGAAAAGTTGGTAAGTCATTTCAAGATTATCAAAACCAGTAACTATCAGGGAGATGTCCTTGAAATTTTAAGTTGTTTCAACATAAATCATCACTGAAACTGTTAATAAGGACATCACTTGAAGCTGGGATACATCTCTCAGGATAAGGGCGCATGTTGTTCTTCCAGAGGACAGGAGTTCAGTTCCCAGCAGCCAAGTCCGTCAGCTAACCACTCCAAGGTGCTGGTAACACAGCAAAGTCCTCTTAACTGCTCAGCCGTCTTTCCAACCCTGAGAGAGGTGACCGGCTGTTCAACCAGTGCACAGCCTGTGCCTGTCCCTCAGCTGTGTGCTGTGCTGTGTTATTACTGTCATCTTCAATCTGAGCGGCTGGGGTCTCTCCCACCAGGTCTGCACGAGACTGGGTCTACTGATGTTCCCACAGGACTGAGGGGAAAAGGCTCACAGGGATACATAAGGGTATCATGAGGATATGTGAGCAGCATCTGCTGGGAGGGGGTGGCTCAGTGAGTCTCGATGTAGCAGCTCTGTGGTCCTGCGAGTAACCCCAATAAGCTCAATGGTCCTCTACTCTGGAGTTGGGTGGAATCCATTTGGTCTGTCTCTGCCCTCTCTATTTAAAGTTAATGGAAACAGGCTCCCCGTGGAAAACCACGCTGAAACCTCTCAAACCCTTCTTTGATTGTGTTTTCTGGATGTCACCGAGATAGAAAATGCTTTTCAAAGCGTTCTTTTCCATACAGAATTTAACATTTTGAGGAGTCGCAGCTCCCCCTAGTGGCGAACTGCCTCGGCCCACGCTCAATTTACTTCTCGGGGAACAATAAAGTTTAAGCAAAGCTTCAGAGATGTGGTTTCTTTTTTTCCCTATAACTACTACAAAAGCTAATTTTTGTTTCTGAGATGGAGTATGGCTTCCAGGAGATGACTTGCAGCTCACCGAAGAATGACTGTGGTCCACCCAAACACTGTATCCGGACATCAGGGAAAGACGTATTAAAATACAAAAATATTAGCAGTTTGTGAGACAGAAGTCTGAGTTGGAATCTGCATTCTAGTCTCATTCTATTGATGCCTGGAGATGAAATGTGTGGCCAGAAATTGGACGTGACAACACTTCCCCTTCTTCATCTATGATACGGGGTTGGCAGCATTCATGAGCCACCGGGACCTGGGCTTGAGGGTCTGTAGTGGAGACACGGGCTCTACAACCTAAAGATGGGCAATGCTCAACAATTGCAAAGACCTGAGGTGGCCACTCTGACACATTACCTACGACCCACGTTTACTCTCTGACCCACACAGTGTGCTATCTAAGTGCTCCAAAAGAAAAGAAAAAAAAATGGATTGTTTAACCCTCACAGCAGTGATCCCATGAGATAAACATTACCATCAAATTCACGTGCAAGAGAAGGCAGCTTGAAACTCACCCAATTTCACACCACCAATAATTGGTAAAAGCTGCAAGTTCGTGCTCCCATCTGTCTGCCATACCTGCAGAACACTACTTTGGGGATTGGGGGGAGGCGGTGTCCTGAGAAAACAGCCAAGAGTATGTGTGATCTTCAGTCGGAATATTAGTCCCAGTTTTTTAAAACAGTTTTTAAAAGATAATCAGCATGACCAACAACAGCCACAGAATTTTGAGTTAAAGAGAAGATATGAAAATAATTACTCTAGATCCAAACCTTGGACTTGAAAAAACTTCTAAAAGCTCAGGAAATGTGCCCAAAGCATTGCATGAAAATACATATATGTAAGTGTGTGTGTGTGTGTGTGTAGCCTGTATGTGTATATAAGCATTGTGTAGATCATTAAGTAAAATGATAATGAATCCCAGAGCATGCACAGTTAGACCATGGCAGTGAGAAGAGAATATCACAATTTTTATTCTCTATTTCTGCTTAGTTCCAAGATCCATCTTCTACATTTTCCACAATTAAAAAAAAATTACTTTTGAAAAAGGGATTTATCAAGTGCACTCTATAAGACCCTCTAGTTCTGAATTTCTATTATTTTGATCATCAGAGAGATGGGGGGGGTGAATTTTAGAAGTCAAATAGGAAAGAGGGTTTACCTTCTTCCCAGTCATTTCCATATTGTCTCCTCAGAATCCCCTGGAGAAATAAAGGTAAAAATCCCTCTGCAGTGTGGGAGAGGGCATCAATCCCAGGTCTCACAGGCTCTCATTCATTCCGTGATGGTTTCTTCTAAATGTCAACTTGACACAACCTAGAATCACAGGAAAACAAGTCTCAGGGAAGGGTTGTCTGGATCAAGGCGGCCTGGGGTCATGGTGGTCTGTGGGGGAACTGTCTTGGATGCCTTAAATCTATACGGGAAGACCCTGTCTGGACGTGGGTGGCACCATTCTGCGGCTCAGAGCCCTGGCCTGGATAGGAACAGAGGAAGCTCACTGGGCACCACATCCAGGCTTTTATGTCTCCATTTCTGACTGTGGGCAGGACGTGACCAGCTCTCCGTAGTTGCAATCACCTTGACCCCTCACTCCCCAGTGAACCTTAAGCTAAATCAGACCCTTTCTCTCCTAGGTTGTTTTTTGTCAGGAGAATTTTATTACAGCAAAAGAACTGAAACTGGGAGTGCCCCAGTGAGCCTTCCCCTCTGACTGGCACGGAACACACCCTGTTGACAGCCAAGTGCAAACCAGAACTGTCATCCGCTGTTGATATTAACACACCAACTGATGCCTGATGCTGATAAATTTTAACTTTAGGCTTAATGTCCTCATTTTTTTAAGAAAAATCTTTCTTTACTAAAGAACAAATTCACTAATTAAGAAGATGCAAGGGTTAGACATATAACCTAGTTAAGAAGATGTAGGGGTTATACATAAAGCCTAGTTAAGAAGATGCAGGGGCTAGACAAGACACATAACCTAATTAAGAAGATGTAGGGGCTAGACATATAGCCTGCTGAGGGGGCAGTTGCCTAACACACAGAAGGCCAAGAACAAACAAAAGGTTTGTTTCCCCAGCATTGAAACAGAGGTGTGGGCCGTCAACTACAAATGGCCCTGAACGGAGACAACTTGTTCTGAACCATACTCATTATAAACAGCGTGTTCATATCTCTTGGCTATACACTAAGAACAGAGGTTCATCCCTTGATAGTCCTAAGTCTGAAAACTACAAAATAAGATTCAGAAAAAGAAAAAGAATGCATGCCTGGGAATTTTCAGTTAATGTTTTGGGAAAGCTTTGTTTTAAAGACTGGACTGTCCACAAGCCCTCAATAGCCTGAAGTGTACTGAATAAGGAAGGGTCCCCTGGCCATACAGTGAACACGTCCATGAACCCAGGGGGTGACACAGTCCAAAAGCCTTCCTTAGAATTCTAAAAACTTAATGAGTCTCAGATAGACCATGAAGACAAAGGTAACATGACTCACACACTCAGACACGCACCACCAAAGCTTGTGCCACCTAGGGTCCTCCTGTGTCATTTTGCTCGCGATGGCACCTTCAAGGGTCACCTCTTTAACGTGGACTAAAAGGTGACGTAAAGTGATTTGTCACAGCTTCCTACCTGTCAAGAAGAAAGACACCCTAGTGTGGCAGCCTCAACCAAACCCACAAATACCTAAAACTCAGAACCAGACCCTAGGCTGAATTGACAGGCTGCGTGGAACCGGTCTGTGAGATGGGCCTTGTCGGAGACTCAGGGTGTGGGCCGCCCGTGATGGGCTCTCTCACTTGCCGACTCACCGACGGCCCCTCCCTCCCAAGCTCTCGATGCTCCTTCTGCTCTCTCCCAGAAAACTTCCCTCTCAAGACATCAAGTACTCACACAGAAAACCGCGGTAAGGCAGAAGAGAGAAGGCTAGATTCAACTGTCTCTTTCACATGAGTAGCAGATGGACTCCAAAGGCTGATAACCGTTCTTTTACCTCAGCAGAGGCTGACAACACAGGATACTCAGACAAGAGCGGGGAGAAGGTGTGACAGCTAGGGTCTGGGATGCCTGGACTTTGGTCAACAGACGCCACAATCTTAGACTCCCTCTCCCCCACCGATCATCAGTTAATTTTATGTCTCTTAAACACAAGATTACAAAGCCTTCCCTGGAAGACTTTAGCCCCTTAGAGACATGGCAGTAGTAGCCTTTTAGGAGCTGAGCTTGTAAATGCATAAAGCTACCCAGGAGCCTTGATGCAATCCAACCAGTAATAGTTCCATTGGCATGACATGCAATAGAACCCATGCAGGGCGTGAAGGACTATCCCCTGCGCTCCATCGCCTCGTATTTGAGTGCTTGCAATATCAGAGGAATCAATAAAAATGCCCATTTCTATTTTCCTTTTTAATGTCTTTGTGTATAAGGTGAATGAAATGTCTATGTCTGGGTTGATACCAAAACACTTTAGAGATTTATTTATTTTTTATATGTGTGTTCCAAAGTGTATATGTGTGCACCATGTGTGCAAGTGCCTGTGGAGGTCAGAAAAGGGTGTCACATTCCCAGAAACTGGCACAGGCAGCTGGGAGCCACCTTACATGGGTGCTGAAAATCAAACCTGAATCCTCCACAAGATTAGCAAATGCCTTTAACTACTGAGCTATCCACCCCTCTCTTAAACATTTTAGATGCCTAGACCATAGTGTGTGACTAACCAATAATGAAGAAAGACAAGAAGGAAATAAAGGAAGGAAGCAGATAATGAATTGAAATCAAGCCCGGCAGTGGTGGCAAACGCCTTTGATCACAGCACTTGAGAGGCAGAGGCAGGCAGATTTCTGAGTTCGAGACAGCCCCAGCCTGGTCTACAGAGTGAGTTCCAGGACAGAAAGGGCTACACAGAGAAACCATGCCTAAAAAAAGAAGAAGAAGAAGAAGAAGAAGAAGAAGAAGAAGAAGAAGAAGAAGAAGAAGAAGAAGAAGAAGAAGAAGAAGAAGAAGANAGAAGAAGAAGAAGAAGAAGAAGAAGAAGAAGAAGAAGAAGAAGAAGAAGAAGAAGAAGAAGAAGAAGAAGAAGAAGAAGAAGAAGAGAAATTAAGAACCAGAGACTCACCAACAGTGAGCATCATTGTTAGTACTGAGCCAGAGAAAGAATGGAAGTTTATCTCCAATGTACCAATGTGAGATCAGAGAATGTATGGAGGTCCCCACTGATCTCTATATACCAATGTGGCATCTGATTACCCCAGTCTGGCAGACAGTCTTATCAAACTTGAATTTAACTATACAGTGAAGAAGGTAATATCTATCAGAAAATCAGAAATGTGCGTCAGTGTCATCCTGGTACACTTTGCGAGGTGGTGACTAACACACAGCAGCACCTGGCTCTGCACGCTGGCCGTCTAAGATCAAGGTCGTCTAAGGAGAACCTTCTCCCTATTGTGCCACGGTGGAAGACAGTAGAGCTAGAGAACTCCCACACCCAGGCTGGGCCCACGGACAGCTCCTTTCGTGACAAAATGCCTAGGGTCTTCTCACATCTTAGAGGGCCCACTGTTGCTTTGATGGCCGTGTTCTAAGACATGACACAGTCAATTCCCAGCTGGGCTATAAATAACACCTGCCGGTGGGCGAACCGCGAAACATGAAAGTCACCTTCCCCTCCTGGCTTCCTCACTGCCGACACAAATGAAGGGGAAAAGCTAATCTCACAGGTCATTGATTTGTATCGTTAGTGGACTCTCACGGAGATTTTTACAACAAAAGACAGAAGGTAAACGCACCGCCAGCAGCATACTCATTACCGACAATGATCAACACTCATGCATACGATTTTCTCCTCGCCAATGGCCAAAGATACTTGGAGTGGCTTCAGGAGGGAAGAGAATTATGGCCACACCCTCACTATCAAGCCCAGGGACAAGAAGTGTTGAAGTCCGAGTCCCACTTGGAAGAGGAGAGTTTGCCCACCGTGTTGAGGAATTGGTATAACATTCTAGCATCCTCTCCCTTTCTCCAATGCACTATTCGCCTGCCATCTCAAGTTCCAGGAAGAAAGCTCCGTGCTCCTATGTCCTCTCTGCCTCATCTCCTTCCCCTGTGACAGATACCCGTACATTCAGACAGATTATTACAAAGTACCGCACAGGGTCATGCTCAGCTACCAAGGAGTCATGTCTTAGAACTGCCATCCCTACAGGGTTAATGCTGAGAGGTGGTGTGACCTTTAGGATGTTGGGCCACTAGGTCAAAGGTGATGCCAATGGAAGAAATCGGGAGTTAGTTTATAATGGAATATTGAATAGTTATTTTATTTTAATTTTAACATCTGTTTACGTATTTGTATATGAGTATTCTGCTTGCGTGTGTGTCTGAGCACCATGTCCATGACTAGTGCCCAGGGAGGTCAGACAAGGACATTAGATCTCCTGGGACGGTAAGCTTGAACTCACAGGTTATTTCTTTCTTTCTTGGATACTGTACCTACTAACAGTATGTGAAATGACCTCCTATTTTCTGGTTGCAAGTTGAAACAGTTCTTTTTTAATAGCCAACAATGGGTGCTGGGAATTAAACACTGATCCTCTGGAAGGCCGGTCAGTGTTCTCAACTGCTGAGCCATCTTTCCAGTCCTAGGATACTGAATGATTCTTACATGAATGTTGCTGGATAAAAGCAAAATGTGTGCTGGAGCTGGCTTGGTCAGTGAAGAGCTTACTTGAAAAGCTACACATGGTAGCATGCACTGGAGAGGGGCAGATGACATGGTCCCTTTGGCTCCGTAGGCCATGAGGTCTAGGCCAGGGAGAGAACCTGTCTCAAAAACAAACAAGGTGGTCAGTTATGAGAGACAACACCCAAGGTTTTCTCCTGATATCTACATGCACACATGTACACATGTACCCGTACATATACATACACACACAACAGAGAGTGAGACTGGACCTTTCCTAGTGCCTCTGGCTCTCTGTCTCACAGGCGAGCTCCCCATACTGTTCACAAGCCACCATAATTCCATACCTGTGACTAGGGGTACTGTTTGGATGTTAAGACTCCAGAATAGAAAGCTAAATAAACCTCGTTTCTTTATAAACTACTTAGCCTTAGATAATTTGTTATAGCAATAGAAACCAGGTTAATACAGAACTTAAAATAGTGTGCGGGCAGAGATGTGATGAAATACGCTGTATTATAGCCAACTGACAGAGGCAAACAAGAGAAACCAAGTCATCATGGTGGCCACACTATTTAGGGCAACCCCTTTCAGCAGACAGTGTTATTATATTCCTGCCTCAAATACAAGGATGGGGTCAAGTGTTGCGGGCCTTGTGTCTCATGTTCATTCCAAACCTGCTGGAATCTCATTGGCCATTTTCCGTATTAGTCTAACCAGGTCTCTGCCAGACCCCATGTTTTAGAATTTCATACAAAGGAATAAAAATGGTCAGCGATGCTTCCTTAAGGTCCCAATTTCCGCTGAACAACTAATCTTCTACAGAGCTTCCAGAATGTTCTTCATCATTTCCCAGCCCCCATCATCATTTGCTAGTGGGTAACATGGAGCAAGATTATCTTCTATTCATCCCCCCAAAAACGGTATTAAGATTGAAAAAGAGAAAGAAAGTATGAAGCATTCTGTTACTTTTTTCTTCCAAAAATCAAAAGGATATGGTATTTCCACAATCCCTGCCCCAACCCAGATGTAAGAAAGATGGAAACTCCACAGATGAAGTCACTTTCAGTTGCTGACACACACTCCTTAAAAGGAGCCTCAGACCTTAGGTCCTGGGAGATCTCCCACAACGGAGCCACTGTTTTAATACATTCTTCTAATGCCAAGGTTTTCCAAAAAGAGGGTAAAAATACCTTCTTAGGGCAATTTGCGTGCAAATGGAACAGCTCATTAAAGACTCCCTCAACGAGAATGTATAAACACAGGTCTTGGCCACAAAGAAACAGTTTCCTGGGGCAAACTTCATGGTCTGACTTCCCAGAAATACACTGGAAACGGAACAAAAGAAAACGCCTCATAGTGCTTTGTCTGTAGCCACAAAATACACACATGAGGTCCCTCCCAGCCCAAACTTAACCCCGTGCCCCTAAGAGGTACAAAAATAAGAGCCAAACTCCACCACATGGTCATTGCACATATACAAATAGTAACTGTGCCAGCTACACATGATGGCCCACACAACGGTGGGCCAGGAAGCAAGCCATTCCTCAGCGGAAATGGGAACAGGTGTCCTGTCATAATATTTTCTACCCAAGAGTTTAGATCCGCTCTAAGAAAGAATAATAACATTGTATTTAGAATACCTGCTATGCCTATATGAACAACTGTAAGGATACACCTACTAAATATGAATCTGGGAGAAAAAAATAAAAAAAGAACCCAAACAATGACATTGTAGCTATGAGTCTCACAAGAGCTGGCTTAGAACAGAGCACTCTGACAAAGCAATCTGTTTTGGTGTCGTTTTGTGTTCACCACCACTCTAGGTCTCTCCAGTGTGGACTGTTGGTGTCTTTGTTCCCCTTTCCCATTCCACCAACCAGCGAGCTGCCAAGGTGAGCCACCTTGGTGGTTGTACGGTCAGTGTGAGCATCTCCCTTGCTTCCTCTTTCTCTCTTCTCACACTCCACTGACAATGACCCTTCCAAGCATCTCCTGAAAAGCCTTCCCCTTGGTGTCCTATTCCAGTCAGATCCAGTGTTGCCTTTCAATAAATGGCTCTCCACATCCCCCCACTGTAAGGCGGGAGAAATAGCCCCCAAACATTTCATATTTCATACACACACACACACACACACACACACACACAAAAACTCTCTGCAAGGTAAATTGTGCCAATCTGGCTCACAAAATGTGGACTTTTAAAGGTGAAGGGATATAGCTCCGTGGGTAGAGTGCTTGCATGCTATACACAAAGCCCTGGATAGAGCCACCACAATGTGAAAGTGGGTATGGCGGTGAATCCTGTAATCCCGGACTCAGGAAGTAAATGCATAAACATCAGGAGCTCAAGGTCGTTCTTCGCTGAATAGCAAGCTTGAGGTCAGTTTGATACATGAGACCTTATGTCTCAAGTAAATAAATAGATAAACTAATAAATAACATCCAACACAGAGATATATATTGCTTCTTAGTTGAAATATTTTATAGTAATGCTTTTTAAATATTTTTTTAATTTTTACTAATTTGATTCACTTTATGTGTAAGTGTTTTGCCTGTACACAGCGTACTAAATGCGTGCTTGGTGCCCACGGAGGTCAGCACAGAGTATGACATTCCATGGAACTGGAGTAAGATGGTTGTGTCCCATCATGCAGGTGCTAGGAATCGAACCCTGGTCCTCTGGAAGAGTCCCCGTGCTCTCAACTGCTGAGCCATCTCTCCAGCCTCCTTTAGGGTAATAATATTTACATGTGCGTCTTCAAAGAATAAGCAAGTAATTCTGAGCCCAGATGTGAGATGTCCGTGCCACTTATTTTGTTAGAAAGTTTTTCCCTCTTTCCGTAATTGTCCACCAATCACAAGTGACCTTGAGCTCAGTTGGCATGAAGGACTCACTATTGTGTGACATAGCAAAAGTCACGGGGTAGGTTTGGGGCTTAGTTCTGATTCTTGGTTGAATTGTGCTAATCTGCCAAGTTTCAGCTTTCTTTCTCAAAAATGGAAATAATACACCCTGCCTACTTCATGTAGTTAGCTAAAATTAAATGAAAATAAGGTGTTAGTTTACATATACACACCATATGCATGTATGCACTTTATAGCTAGATGATGAGCCCTTAGATTACTGGTAATAGGTAAATATTGCAAATTAAGCAATATTCTATGAAGCAGAGAAGGGCGTTTTTTTCTACAGTTATTGTTTCTGCAACCAATTACGTTCACTGAATACCAGAGGCAGCCCTCACTATTTATAGAAGTCGCAAGTGAGAGTATGCTGGCCCTCGGAGACTGCCAGCACTTTCCCCTCATCTGTAATCACTCCCTGCTCTCCTTGGCAAGCTCTCCTGAAGTCTGCAACTCATTCCCATCCCCTAATTTCAAAGAAAAGAGAACGCAGCCCTGCCCACAGCTGAGCTGCCAGCACTGCTTCACCTTCATGCTGGCATCTGAGTCCTGGTTATCCCGTTACCCTAGTAAGCCACAGGAAGTGGGGTGGAAAGGGTGTAGGTGAAGCCACTGCCTGTGGTGAGTGTGGACAATCTACTGATGTCATTGTCTCTGGTTCATCTGCCTCTGGGCAAGAGGGTATTGATGTGTGAAGTAAAAGGATGTGCCTGAAAGAATGCAGGGGCCAACTGTCAACTTCTAAGACATGGAGGCAGAAGTGAATCCGCCTCAAATCCCAGATCCCCACTTGAAGCTTCCTTGAGGCAGTCTCCTAGTTCAGGGGCCGTAATTGTTCAATTCTGGCTCCTAGAGGTGGTTCTAGACATGTATCTAATGATCCTGCTCTGTTAGGCAGAAGTAAAAGGTGAGGAAGCAAAGGAGGGTGGAGGCCAGGGAGGAGGGGTGGAGGCAGGAGAGGGAAGCTGGCAGGGGGATGAGGGCAGGGAGATGGGGGAGAAACTGAGTTTGACCATCAGTGACAACAAGAAGGAAAACCTGTGATAAATAAGTGTCTCAGACTTTCAGTCCTAGCACTTGGGGGCAGAGGAACAAAGATTACTGTGACCTGAAAGGCCAGCCTGGCCTATGGGAGGCGTGCCAAAACCAGATGATCATCAAATCTCCTTATTTTTTATATTTAGAAAAGTGGACATAGTTTAACAGCTGAATGTGTGATTCAGAATACAACTTTAGGCAGTACACCAGTTATAATGGTTTTCAAATGCAGTGTTTGGATATTCCCTTTGAATTTCTCCTTTAAAGATTATTAATTATACATTTGTACTTAAGTTTCTCCCAAGGAGTTCATAATGTAGTGTGATGGCTTGGGACCATTTTGAGTTATTGACTATCTCAAAACTCTGATTTAAAAGCTGTGCTCATCAGGAACACAGGAGTGCAAGTAAAATTTGCATTAGTTCTGGAGTTTAAAGACTACCTGGACCTTAAGAACGCTTAATGTTAAGGAAACGATTGGGGGAAATTAACTCAAAAGTAACACGAATTAAAATAGTAAGTTCAGATAAAGAAACATTTACATGGATATGGTCTGATCGGGTAGGTTCATGATGAGGAGCATTGTGGCTTGACATGGAAGGATGAGGGGGGTCTTCCTGAGGCCCCAAGCTCCCGGGGAGAACCCAGTTCCATGACTGTAGTAACTGGATGTAATATCAAACTGCCTTCTAAGTAATTATCTCAGCCCTTTCCATATAAATTTACTTCTGCAGTGGATAAGGGGCTGATACATGTGGTGGTTTCTAACGTGGGCTCTTCCACTCATGCCCTGTTCCCAAATAATAACTCAAAGTATTACTATTATTAATAAATGCCTAGACCATAAACTATGCTCATTCCCCGAACTAATTCTTAACTTATATCCCGTTTATTCTAACCTGGTTTCAGCTACGGATGGTTTCCTTTCCTCTGCTTCTTAAGTCTCCTTCCGGTGCCAGCAGGGGAAAAAAAAAAAAAAAACTTTTCCAGCCTCTTGCTCTCCCAACTGGAAGTCCTGCCTTCTAATCCTGCCTCAGTTTATTGGCCATTAGTTTTTTCAACACAGTGCACAGGAGATTATCTCTATGGTGGTTTGAAAGAGAATGTCCTTCATAGGCTTGGATGTTTGAATAATTGGGGCCCAGTTGATAACGACGTTTGGGAGAATTAGGAGGCGCAGCCTAGGTGGAGGAAGTATGTCACGGGGTGGGCTTTGAGATTTCAAAGTCTCTTCCTTTCCCAGTACATCGCGCCCGCTTCAAGCTTGAGTCTTAAGATGTACGCAAACAGCTGTTCTCGCCACTATAACTTCCCAACCACCGTGTTCCAGGCCATGATGGTCATGAACTCCTTAACCCCACTAAACTGTAAGCCTAAATAAACTCTTTTCTTCTGTAAGTTTGCTTGGCCAGGATGTTTCATCTCAGCAACAGAAAAAGAGCTATAGAACGATAGAGAAACTCCAACTTGTCAAAGTGCAGAAAATAAATGACTGTGGAGTGCTCAGTCATGTGCCCAGCCTCAGGAAACATTGCAGGTGACAGGGCAGAAATATGGTAATGGCCAAGAGTTGGGGTGGGGGGGCTACTTCGAAACAGTGTCTCCCCAACGTGGCAGGGCCATTGCACTGGAACTCACAGCTCGAGACTGGCATAAAGCAAGTCAATCAACATGGAGCACGGAGCAGGAGCCCCACTCCTAGCAGAGGAGCTACTGGCAGCTGAGAGAGGGAGAGTCGGGTTTGTTGCTGTTGTTGTTTGTTTGTTTGTCTGTCTGTCTGTGTGTCTGTCTGTTTCAGGACTGAAGCTCAGGATAGGTTCCCAAGTTCCAGCTCATGGCCCTACGCCCGTGTTTATTCAGATAGTACTAATTGTACTCAGTAGGTTTAGGGTGTGGGGAATTGTTGTGGATAGCACTAGTGTTGCTTGGATTTTGAAGCTAATTCTGCTTTCCCAGCAGGGGTTGCAGGCGGAGGAGTGAATCACTTAAGCACTTAAGCGGGTGACTTCTTGTGAACCTTCTCCCTCCCCCCTCCCCATAAATAAAAGGACCAATCACTGGGCCAGTAGGCAGGACTCCCAGATTGGATGGAAGAAGAGCGGAAGCAGGAGAGAGTTAGGGGTTTTTAGGACAGGGATAGCGAGAGGGCAAGTTATAGATACTGGTGTCTCCTGGTGGATCCGCCACTGGGGGATTTAGATTTAATATGGCTTACAAGATTAGGAATCAAGTTGTTGTGACCAGTGATTGAGTTACCACTGTTTCTGAACTAAGTTTGTGTGACGTTTTCCTTCACGCGGTGGCTTGACTGGGTTCAAGAGAGAAAGGTACTGCAGTAAAGTGTGGGTTTGCCAGATGTGCATCACAAAAGGCCTTAGGGGTTTTGAAGTATGGGGCTGGCCAGCGAGGCCTAAGCCGGGTGTGGTGGTGCACACCTTTAATCCCAGCACTCGGGAGGCAGAGGCAGGCAGATTTCTGAGTTCGAGGCCAGCCTGGTCTACAAAGTGAGTTCCAGGACAGCCAGGACTACACAGAGAAACCCTGTCTTGAAAAAAAAAAACAAAACAAAACAAAACAAAACAAAAACAACAACAACAACAACAACAACAACAACAAAGAAATGGCAGGCCTGAGTAGGTAAGAACTACCGTGGCTGAGAGTAGCTGGGTGTAGCATGGGATCGTGTGTGTGTGTGTGTGTGTGTGTGTGTGTGTGTGTGTGTGTGTATGGAGAGAGAGAGGGGACAATAAGTTAAGAGGGACGTGTTGGGGGTGGGGTCCTTGAGGGGGTGGAGGAGAACCGTGGGGATAAATTTAAATACAGTGTATACATGTATGAATTAACAAATAATTATATAGGGATGGGGAAACACATTCAATGCTAAAAGAGTAAGGTAGGGAATGAGGCATCAGATAAATACATAAATATTTGGCATGCCCAAAAAAGGAAAACCTTTAAAACAAGGGAAGGTTTGAGTTGTTCTATACATAATGCCAAGTTGTTCAGGTTCTGAGCCGGGGAGAGGACAGAGTCAGAACGGCACCTAGGAAAGAATGTCGAGTGACACTAAAGGACAGGACTGAGAATACAGAGAAGGGAGCAGTCAGTGTCTACAAGGGCAACGTAGCAGTGTCTTTGGGGATGTGAAGGGGTCAGCAGAAAGAATCAGAAAACTTTACAAAGCTGTGTTTCTTAAATGATAGGGAACACAGGATATGAACATTTTCAGGGCAGACTGAGTTTGAGCTATTAGTGTTTCCTGAAAATTGATGTAGCATGCAGCTTACAACTCTGTGACTCAGAATAGTAATGGTATTAATAGCTGTAACGGCGATGAGGGAATATTAAAGTGTCATTGAAAACAGAGGAGTCTTCAAGGAGCTAGGGTTGCAGAAAGTCAAGGGTCACCAAAGCTACTCCAAGCCAATACCTTTCAGGTTCTTATGCCTAGAAGTTAAAAAATAAAATTAATAGACCACTGAGATGAATTTTAGAGAAAAGTTTAGACCCAAGAAAACCTTATAGATTTTTCTGTGGTCTACACCAAAGGCAGGAACTCCGGGAAAAAAAATTGCATTAGCTCACTACAGGTATAATTATTCCTCTTATTGTCTTTAACAGGGCTTAAAATGGACCTGCCTCCCTGGAGGCGGTCCTTTGGCCAGGTGATTAACCTACCCAGCTACTAAGAGAGGAGACAACAGGATGTCTCCACCCAGAGGAAGGTTTCTTTTAGGGGCTAGAAGATGACCGATTTGTCTTATTGGGCCCTCAGTGCCACTGTAATAATGTTAAGACTAAATTAAAATTTTTCAAACTGTCAAAAAATTGCTAAACCCACTCCCAAGAGACTTTTCAGCCCTTGAATAGGTAGAAGATCAGCAATTAGTTTGGGATTCCTATCCTATTCCAAACTCATAAGCCTCTTAATTTGTTTTCTTGTTTGTTTCTTTTTCCTCCACTTCTAATTAAAATATAATTATCCCAATATATAAATGCAACCCAATGGTTGTATGTATATGTATATGTACGTGTATATGTATGTGTATATGTGTATGTGTATATGTATATATTTATATGTATATGTATATGTATATGTATATGTATATGTATATGTATATGAATATTGTTAGTATGTATATAGTTTCAAAGCTGACCATCCTGGGAAAGACTAATTCTCCCTCTCTCCTTAATTATTAGTTACCTATGTTCTTTGTATATGGGTGGACCCTGTGATTTTCTTTGTCTGGGTCTTGTTTATGCAGAGGTTTCTAAGAGAGGCGGTCTCACAGTGGACTTCCCAGTACCCTGGTTCTTGTGCTCTTTCTGCCCATTAATGCAACATGATCCTTGGAGTGTGAAGATAAAAAGTGTGGTGTGCAGACAGCAGAGGTGAGTGATGCAGCCAGCTACTTCAGAAACTCTTATCCAAAGACACAACCACATCAAAACTGTTGAGGTAACAGACAGTTCACAGTGTCGTACATTGGAGTGGGGATCAGAAATGAGTTTCTTTCCTCTTCCTCAACTGAACACATAAGAGCAGGTACAGAGGTGAACTGGTGGTATATCCTTGCTTGAGCAAACACAGGGGTCATGTTCCGGGACATTCAGAAAGTCAGTGTACAAGCAGGTGACAGATTGGAGTTACAACTTGTGGCCGCTGATGACCAGTCCAGATGTGCTTCCCCCAGCCCAGTCTCCTCAGAAGATTTGGGGCCATGAATGAGCCCGGCGGAGCTGGAGCGTTGACCTCCAAAGCAGGCCTCCGGGGACCATGGAGCTGCCACTCTGATGGATGGATGGAGCTGCCTCCAGCTGTTTGAGCCTTTCCGGGCTCTGGTGGAGACAGGGACATGGACTACACACGTGTTTACTTAGGAGGAGAAGGTAGGGAAAGCAAAATGGCTTCTTCACAGGAGGTCTCTACATCTTCCTGAATTTCTTTTCCAATTCTCCTAACCCGCCAGCATGGACTGAGACTGATACAAAGACTGTTTTCCAGCCTGCCTTTCTGTCTCATGGACCCTCACACTCCTTCCTTGAGAGAATGCTTAAAATCCACTTCTCTGAGGGTTAATTTTCGATTTCAGAGTGTAGGAAACTCCCCCACACTGCTGCAGGAGCAGAAATTCTAAGCCCTGTCAAAAACGGTGTCTCTGTCAGTAAAGGTTTGCCTGGCAATCAGGAAGTCTGGGTCCCATCCCCTAGAACCTGTGTAAAATGCTGGACGTGGTGATGCACGTTTGTCACTCCAGCCCTGAGAAGGTGGTGGCTGGCAGGTCCCTGGGGCTCACTGGCCAGCCAGCCAAGCCTACTTAGTGAGTTCAAGGCTGGTGAGAGGCTGTGGGGGGAAAAAAAGAGAGGGGTGGCACCTGAGCAGGAGTGGAGGTTACTTGGTGGTCCAGGGGCAATTTATCTATGGCTACACTGGTGAGGAAAGTGACACGCTCTGGCAACATTAATGGCCTGAGCCACACAAGAAAAGCAGACATCAAATTCGGAGGGGAACTCCCTAAGAAGGCTCCAGATGAAGTGAAAATCAGAGAGAGAGACATGGGGGGATAAAAATGAATGTTATGTAAAGGTATGAAACTGTCACGCAATAAAAACAAAATGTTTAAGGTGAACAGTGCATGAAGACCAGCACTCAAGGCTGTCCTTTTACATTTACAAATAGGCGCTCATAAGTACACATGCACACACAAGTACACATGCACTTGCCACACATACGGGCATCTAAAAGTACAGAGAAATACACACGTGTATGCGTGCACACACATGTGTGCACACACACACTCTCACACACAAGTGCATGGACACGCACATGACTAAATATTAAAAACCTTGGAATAGAGGTCAGACAGATTAGAAAGTCTCTAATTTAAAAAAAAAAAAAAAAAAAAAAAAAGCACACACATCACTTCTCGGCCCTTTGGCTAAAATCAAGTATAAAAGGAAGTACACAGATGATTTTTTTCCTGAGGCTGGATTTTCGATGGTCCATTTTAATGGCTACTATGTGTTGACAGGAGGGAGCAACAGAAACCTGCTGAAGATGGAACTGGAGTGTGCCATGGTGAGCCTCGAAGCTTGCTTGGGGCTTGGGTGTAGGACTGTGAAAGGTAACCTGGTTTCTGGTTGAGCTAAGGTTTGAAACCCTGGTGACACTGCAGGGGATAACCCTGCAAGGGACAGGAGGTGTTTTGCCAGGATCCTGGATACCAGGCTCCTGGCATGAGGCCACAGCTCTCCACAGGTTTGTGGCCATCAGTCACAGTCACATAAGGGCAATGCCCCAAGCCCCTCCACAGGTAGAGGACATGACCACAGGTCACATAGCCTCAAGACAGATCTCTATTTTAATGAGGTGCCTAAAGGCCTGGAGGCTTAACCAATAAACTCCCCTTCCCGAACACTCCTCCCTGCAAAGTGGAGGCCTGCCCTCAGAGAGTGGGGTATGGTTTTACTCATTGCCCCTCTCCATCATGACAATAAATGCTATAAAACCATGGACTGTCTCTTTCCATCAGGATCGGAGATAGGGAACAATGGAACTAGCCTTTGCCTAAAGAGCCCATCTAATCTCCCGAAAGAGGCCTCTCAGCGCTCCCTACACGGTCTCCACCAAGCCAAGTCACCCACCAAGCAAGCCAAGGACTCTCCTCCCCATGGGACCCAGCTGGGGTTCTTGCCTCTTTTCCCCTATGGTAGATAGATCCAGCTCATGGGCCCCCACTCTGTTCTCAACTCTTTCACAGCATCCAGTGGCATCTGGGGTGCCCAAGAACCTGAGAACCAGACAGTCCCAGCCTCTATGCAGGCCCGGGGACCCCTGAGCCAGCTCTACCTGTCCCTGGGGAGCTCAGACTGCGCTCCCTGTCCCCCAAGGGGTACAGTGGCTTCACATAGCCTGACATCTGCCCAAAGCCCAGTCAAAACTTCCCACTTCCTGCCTCTCCCAGCAGCTCAAGCCCTGTGGCAGAGTGGAAATAGGACACCCCAGAACCCAACACTTGGGGTCTTCTCCCAGCTCTCTGTCCCATATGGAAGGTCTCCTGTGAATAACCCAGAAATCTTGCAACGTTGCACATGGAAATGGAGACCGGGTGTTCTTAACAATTTTTCTCTCTTCTCCTTTGAATTTCAGGGAGTAAAGTTCTAACAGGGCATGTATATTTCAGTTTAAGTCTTAAAGGAAGGGAATCATGAGAAGATGATTATAGACAAAACTGTACAAGCAATATACTTTCTATGTACCACTTCAGTGGTGTTCTTTGCTTATTTGCCAAACAAAGATGTATGTACCCCAAAAATGTTCAACTCACTTGCCACTCACATAAGAAAAGCAGCAGGCATCTCACTTCGCAAACCACAAATCATGGCTATTTATAAGTGGAGTGGAATAACAAATCATTAGGGCGTGTCGGGGAGCGTGAGTAACACACTTATTGTATTTCATGTGTCCGTGTGCTATCTCAGCGTTTACAGACCCAGCAGGAGGAGTTTCTTGATATTTCCTTCTCAGTTACAGCCAGATGGTAAAATTATAGTTTTTCTGGTTCACAGAGAGCTGTGGCCTTTGTACAGGAAGGGTGTTGGGCTCCTAATAGGTAGAGAGAGTGTCAGTAATAAGAACTAGCGTTTCTCAACGTGTTTGATGCTTCTTCAGTCTAACTTCAGCTCTTCGCTTGGACCAACTGTGTCACCCTGGTCCACATTGGCTCTTGGAATGGTGACCAATCGACACATTCTGAAAAGATATTTCAGATAAAGTTACATTCACTGTAATGCGTGGATGCACTCCACAGCAGGAAGGGTTCAGGCAGAGGGGCTTCTGGGAATTTTGTCATTGTGTTGATACATTATCCATCTCTGACATCCTAAGAGACTTGATCTTTAGCTGGACCTCACAGTCAGAGTTAATAATAAATACTGATGTCACTTAGGACTGCTGTCCTACTATGTGCTCAGCCTGTCTGTTTAACTTGTCTTTAAGAGAACAATGTCACAACCAACCTCCTTTGCCTTAGCATCCCCACACCATCAGCTTTACAACCTAAACTAACACATAGCTGCAATCTTAAATTCTGTACTCTTCCATGCCCCTGACTGAAGACTGACTACATGTGTTTTAATAATCATTTGCTGCAAAAAGCAAAAAGACAGAGAAGAATCTTATAAAATGAGTATCATTATAAGGGCTTGATAGACATGGTGGCTGAGATGCTGTTTGCTGTCTGGGTGTGGAGTGGATTGGCCTGATGCTGCTTATATTCTACAGCTAATACTGGTTCCTCAAAGCCTGGTTGCCCCAGAGACGACAGAGTCCACATGCATACCCAAGTGGCACTATGTAACCTTGCCCCCAAGTTATTTGATTGGTGACTAAAGATGCCAACTGCCAATGGCTGGGCAGAAGGGACATGGGTTGGGGTTAAGGTTTCCTGGGCTTGTGATTCAGAGGAGAACCACAAGGAGATAAAGGAGGAAAACCTGCCATGGGTTAGGTGAGTCGTGAAAACATGGCCCTGAGGGCTGGCTAATTGGAGTTAAAAGCAGACCAGATGAAACATAGTAAGTGAAAATCAGGGTTATCTGTAGGAAAGTGGATTCTAATAGCAGAGAGAGTAGATATCTGCTCAGCTCTTGTGCATGTTTATTGCAAATAATAAGAGTTATGTGTCTTTTATCCTAGAACTGAATGATCAAGGTGGGCTAGAAACTACAGATTGAGATTGAAATTTTCTACAACATAAGTGAGCAGGAGTCAGTGAGTTAATCTCTTGTAAAACACTGTAAAAAGATCTGTAAAGGTTTCTTCTCTCCTTCCCCATGTGATGCTTTCTGTGCTGACCAATAAAAGAGAAAGCAAAGACCTTTTTCAGGACAGGCACAGTGACAGATTCACAAGACAGCACTCAAGCGGGCACATACGCAGACGTATACAAAAGACAGACAGACAGACAGACAGACAGACAGACAGACAGACAGACAGACAATGAAAGACACAGAGAGTGAAGGAAAGAATTCAAATCTAGGCTCACTCTGGTCGAACGACACCGAGGAGAAATGCTTTGATTTCCTCCCTTAATGCTACATTAACAAATCATTGGTGACTCTGATCTTATTATCAATGTGTTCAAACTGAGCACAGGTGATGTTCTTTTTGTTAGCCATGCTGGCTTCTTTGTGAAAATCAGCTCACTATGTGTGTGTATATGTGGGGTTTTTCTTATATGCACTAACATTTTACAGTAAAAATAAAAGTTAAGCATATTAGTATAACTCACTAAATCGTATCTGCCTCCCCCCACACACACACACTGAGACTATGTTAGAATTACACAGAAAGGATTGTCTTCCCAAGCCATGAACCCCCAGAACTAGGAGACTAGAGGAAAGCGAAGTAGAAACCAGAGGGACCAAGTGCATTTTGGAGTAGCTCATGTGGTATAACAAGTGACATAACAACGGGACAACTCCCCACACCCTGGAAGGGAAAGGTACAATCCTTGGTAAGTCTCAAGGGTTAGTCCTACCAGACAGCCCTGAAGCTGGGATGCTGTCAGGACTCAAAATGACAGGATTGGCACCCAGTCCTTATAAGAAGCAGTCAGGCCTCCAGATGCCTCCATCACCACAGCAAAGGATGACAGATGGAGAACCAATGGGAGTCACTTTGCACGGCCCAGAGCCCCAGTGCTGGGTGAAATTTCAGATGCTGAGGAAGGAGACAACTTATACACTTCCTGACTTGACCTTCTGCATCCTGGCAGTGAGCCACACAGCCCTCAACAGGAAAGGACCAATTTCTGTCCAAGAAAACTGGCTGAATGTAAAGACTCAAATACTCATAGATGCAAAGTCCATCAATAAACAGACTCTTCTGGCAAGCACACACAAAATACACACAGAGAAACATGAAGATATACTATACATACATATGTATATATTTATACATATATGTACAAACCAAAGTACACATTTGCAGTCATGTACAAATATACATTTGTACACATATACATACACAGAAATATAAAACATATACACATAAAATGCATATATGTACACATATAAATATATTCATAAATACAAATACATGCATACACTCGCAAACACATATGTTCACATGTATGCCCTTATATATACAAATATGCATGCATACACTTACATATACACACTCATGCACACTCTTATGTATACACACAGGCACACACAAAAAAAGTACACACATACACCATATACACACACACATGCTCACATATACACTCACAAACACATGCACATACACACAGAGAGAGCTTTTAATCAATACTTTAAGCCTTCACTACCCACTACAAACAGGAAAAAGGTGATCAGATATTTAAAGAAAATCCTTTGGCATTGAGACTGTCACAAAAGTAAAAATAAATAAGAGTGGAGTTCAGATGACACAGTTACTGTGGAGAGCAAAATAAAGCCATAGACACTGAGCATACTAGATTTAACTTCATCAAACAGGAACAGAATGCAGGAAAAAGGAAACATTTAAGAAAAAGACTCCCGGATAATTAAAAATGATACAGTGACAGAAATAAAATACAAATTTTTAGATTTAAAAATGCTGAGGAAAAAAAACCATCCACTTATGCTGAAGCTGTAGCTCAGGGCTGGCACTCACCCAGCATGCATGGGGCCATGGGCCCAACCTAGCATCACAAGTAAAAAGAGCTGAGTGCTGGGGATGGTGAGAAACTCCATGAAGGGACAGGGGAAACAAGTCTAAAAACCTCCAAAGGAAAGAGAAAACAGGCATTAGAAAGCCAACAGATGCAACAGCAGCCTTGGTCTCCAGCAGAAAACTCCACACAGTAGAGCTCTAATAGCAATCTGTAGAGCATTCGTGCACAGAAACACAGGGCACCAACCCTGCAGAAACCAGTCTACAGTGGCTAAGGAGGAAGAAAGGTTTCAGAAAGGATGGTCCCAAAGGGGCGGGGGATGGGAGGCAAAGGTACCTTCAGTGTTGAACATTTGGAGATGAATTTCACACTTCTGGCTTTAAGTCTGATGATAAATTTGTTACAATTAAAAAAAAAAAAAAAAAAAAAAAAAAAAAACCTACCAGAGTGGGAAAATTGATTTTTACTGAAGATAAGAGGAAAAGTTATAAAATAACGTTTAGCTTCCAGCCAAGACAAATGAGCAGAGACTAGATTCACCACCTGAACAAACCAAACCAAAAGGAACAAAACAGTCACCTAGAGCAAGGATGTCCAGACACTGGCCATCTCTCAGTCAACCATGTCCTGATACGTGATCTTTCAAGCGAACCGTATTATGGATCGTATTTTTTCCTAAGTCTTGGGCTACAGGAGATAGCTCAGTTGGTAACAGGCTTGCCTTGAGAACCCCAGGATCTGAACTTGACCCCCCAGACTCCACCACAGAAGGCCAGGGTGGTGGTGCATGCTTGCAACCCCAGTGCTACAGAAGCAGCACTGGCAAATGCCGGGCCTTGCTCATCTGCCGCTCTAAACTACTTGGTGAGCTCCAAGCCAGTGAGGGGCTGTGTCACCAACCACAGTGGCTGGTATGAAACAAATACGAACTAAAAATGAATCTGACCAAAGACAAGGAAGAAATATATACTGGAAACTGAAAGATATTGTTGAGAGAAAGTAAAGGCCCGAAAAAAAAAAATGTACTGTTGATGGTCACAAAAATTAATGTAATTAGGATTCAACTTCCTAAGTTAATAGATGAATTAACCGGATTTTTAAAAATATCCCAACAGATATCCTATAGCTGTTGACAAGCTGATTCTAAAATCCACTAAAAATGCAAAGGCCTGTACAACTACAGTATTTTAAAAACCAAAGTTGAAGATCTAACATGCCCTGGGACGGCAGTCAACATACAGTCTCAGCCTCAGCATGGAGAGCAGAGCCCAGCAGGCCTCTAATGGACTGCTTCACTCAGTTGCAAAAGCTCTCCCCTTTATAATCCAGACATTTTGATCCCCACCCCTCCCCTCATCCCTCCTCTCATTTTCTCCCTGCATGCTCATGTTCTTTCTCTCTCTTCCCCCTCCTCTGTCTCCCTCCCCATGGTGACTTCCCAGGCCTCTTTCCTTGAGACAAGTAAACCAGCCAAAGGGCAGCTTCCCAGTAAACCTGTCTTTATATACTTTAATTTGGCTTGAATTGGCTCATTTCATCAGAGGGGAATAACTTATTATCTAGGACCTTGTCAATGCAGCACAAATACTCTACCAACCAAACTATACCCTTGGCCTGCAAATACACTCTTATTAATAACTATGAGGAACCTGACTCCTGCTTGCAAAAGTACCACATCCAAGGGAAGTTTATACCCTGTCATTACCAGCCTGTTTTATAACAAACTTTATTAGTATGAGAAAACTTTATTTAAGAAAGAAGATAGAAAAGAAAAAAAAAAGGAAGGAAGGAAGGAAGGAAGGAAGGAAGGAAGGAAGGAAGGAAGGAAGGAAGGAAGGAAGGAAGGACAATGTGACATCGGCACATTGTCACCCACCAACTCCCACCTCACCCCTCTAGCATCCCCCTTCTCTGGGGCATCAAGCCTCCACAGGACCAAGAGCCTCCACTCCCACTGATGCCAGATGAGGTAGCACTCTGCTACATCTGTAGCGGGAGCCACAGACCAACCCATGTATGTAGTTTGGTTGGTGGTTTAGTCCCTGGGAGCTCTGGAGGATCTGGTTGGTTGACACTGTTGTTCTTCCTATGGGGTTGCAAACCCCTTCAGCTCCTTCAGTCCTTCCCCTAACTCCTCCATTAGGGTCCCCAGGATCAGTCCGATGGTTGGCTGTGAGTATCTGCATCTGTCTCAGTCAGGTGCTCGCAGAGCCTCTCAGAGGACAGCCATACCAGGCTCCTGTCTGTAAGCACATCTTGGCATCAGCAATAGTGTCGGGGTTTGATATCTGAGGATGGAATGGATCATACAGTAGGGCTGTCAGTCTCTAGATGGCCTTTCCTTAAGCCTCTGCTCCATTTTTGTCCCAGAATTTCCTTTAGACACAGACAATTCTGGGTTAAAAATTTTAGATTGGCAGGAGGCACCATCCCTCCACTGGGTGCCATATCTATCTCCTGGAGGTGGTCTCTTCAGGTTCTCTCTCCCTGCTCTTGGGTATTTCAGCTAATGTCACACACATTGGGCCCTCCCATGGCTCAGCTTGTAAAAGGTTCAGAGACTCAATCAATCTCATAGAAACTACTTCAGCCTTGGCCAGCTACTGCCCTAATTGCTCTGAAAGCCTCAAGGCACCAAGACCAATGGGGGTTTTCCCTCTGTGACGCCTCCCCCAGCACTAGGCCTTAGAGCTCTGCTTTCACCATGAATGTTTAATCACTCTAAGCTTTCTCTCTACAATAGTAAAAGCCATCCTTAAAGTTCACCCTCACTTTATCTCACCGAGCTCTCAGGAGACCTAACTCACGCCCATGGATGGGAATCCATCCATGTTAAAGTCTCTGCTCCTATGACCTCATTGCCTCTAACTAGGCCCCTCCCCTTAATCCCCATCAGGGATCAGACTTTCCACCTCATCTCTGTTCAAACTCTGTCTTCCCCCTAAAAATATTTGCTCTTTTCTGTGGTCTCAAGCGCACTGTTCATTTGATCCCTGTGTATCTCAGAATGCTATGATGATCTCAGTGCATGGCTATTTCCCAGAATAAAATGTAAATTTCTACTTGTGGTGGTTAGTTTTAGTGTGTCACCTTAAAAGACACAGTTAATTACCTAGGAAGGGCGTCTCAATAAGGGATTATCTAAACCAGTTTGGCCTCTGGGGATAGTCCTGGTTATCTTAATTGATGTGAGACAACCCACCCATTGTGGGGGACACTATTCCCTACACAGAGGGTCTTGAATGATGTAAGAGTAAAGAAAGCAAATTGGGTGAAAACATGTACACATTACCCCACTGTGCTTTGCTTTTGGCTGTGCATACAATATGACCAATTCTCTCAACCGCCCATCACTGTGACTTCTGTACTAGATAGAGTTAGGAGATAAAAAAAAAAAAAAGCCCTTTCTTCCCTAAGGTTATTTTAACACAACAATAAGAAATAAAACCAATACACAACCCAAATCACACTGAATGATTTTCTTCTTGACTAGCAACATAGACTCAACTGATAAAGATGCAGCCGAAGAAAAAAAATATCAGTTACCATAAGGAAAAGTGTCTTTTGAAAATTACAGAAGGAAGAAGAGAAAAACAGAGGAGGATAAGAAGACAATAGAGGGCAGGGGGTGTTGGTTGGTTTGGGTCAACGTGACACAAATCTAGACACACCTGAGAAGACGGAACCTCGACTGAGGAAGTACCTTCCATCAGACTGGCCTGTGGGCGTGTTTGTGAAACTTTTTTTTATTAATGATTGTTGTGGGAGGGCACAGCTCGTTGTGGTTTTGCCCTGGGTATGTTGGTCTAGGTTCTATAAGAAAGCAGGCTGAGCAAGTCATGGTGAGCAAGCCAGTAAGCAGCGCTCCTCCATGGCCTCTGCTTTGGTTCCTGCCTCCAGGTTCCTGCCACACTGGATTTCCTTGCTTGACTTTCCTTCCATCATTGGCTGTCACCTGTGAGCCAAATCGACTTTTCCTCTCCAAATTCCTTCACAGTGTTGTGTCGCAGCAATGACAGAAAAGCTAGCTGTGACCGAGGGTGAAGAGAGGACAGAAGAAGAGAAGGCAGCAGAGGGCTAAAGGAGGAAACAAGGGGAGGGAAGCAGTCTATGAAACGCTGGGCTAACCAAACCTAGATACTAATACTCATGCCAACAAGATTCTGCTGAAGGGACCCTGATATTGCGGCCTCTTGTGAGGCTATGCCAGTGCCTGGCAAACACAGAAGTGGATGCTCAC
>NC_034593.1:34687911-34719235 GCF_900095145.1 Mus pahari
CTTTCGGGATAGCATTTGAAATGTAAATAAAGAAAATAATAATAAATAATAAATAAATAAATAAATAAATAAATAAATAAATAAATAAATAAATGGAACAAAGAACAAAGAGAAAAAAAAAAAAAAAGAAAGAAAGAAACGCTGGGCTATAGAAATGCCATCTGAACCAGTACAGCATGTGAATTCTCTCCACGGCTCTAAGTTGCTGCATGCCAGTCACTGCCATTGATTAAAGCCTCTACCTTTCATTTTTAATTTTGTGTAAAAGAGAGTTGCAACCAGTCTTCATTGTGAGAGCTCAAAAAGTGAGAAACTTTATGTGGAGACAAAAACTTTCACTCTGGGTGAGAATTAAATGCTTAATTAAAATGATCTTCCACAGTGGATGTCTGTAACACTCATCTTTCTGAAAGGGGGTGTTGTGTATTCCAACACCTACAGTGTGAAAGCTAAGTTCTCCAGTCTAAAAATATTTCTATCCAGCTGTAGAGATGATGTCACCTTAAAAGGAGCCCATGGTGGGATTCACCATTTGAATAAAATGTAGTTTAACTCTAAGCAGGATGATTCGATTATTCTTTTAATTTTATGCTACACGCCTGAATAACACTTATTCTGCTTCCTAATGAAGTTATCTTAAAAATAAAAGCAAAGAGTTATTGATCAAACCTTTGAATGACCCCCATTGAGGCAATCTCACTAGGGTCAGCAAGGGGATGAAGAAAAGACAGACAGACATACACACAGAGAGAAAAATCTGATATCAAGTGGACTGGGCTCTGATGGAGAAGCCAGAGGACCCCAGGAGTTCAGCATGTTTCTTGTGTACAGCTGAACAGGGAGGCAGAAATACTGTATACAGCTAAACAAGGATGTAGGGTTATTACCCGATAATAACCTAGAAATCATGGTCGATGTCATTAATACATCAGAACCTCAAGGAAAGTGGTTTGTCTGCAATAGATTAAGTTCAGATTTCTTGGAACAGTCCAACTCCATTTTTTCTGTCTTGTACATATGCTTCTGTCCCCATTTTTGGAACAAAAAAAAATCCTATAGGTCCATGCCTTTAGGACATCCGTGCTAGCATCTGCAGCAAGTCCTTACATAAGTCTGGGTAAAAAATGCATCTTATAAACCTCAGGGGAAAAAAACATGATTTGAGAATCATAAATATGGGATTTGAATCCCTACTAGCCCACATATTATCTCTGAAATTATTAGCAGCTCTCTCTCTCTCTCTCTCTCTCTCTCTCTCTCTCTCTCTCTCTCTCCTTCCATATTCTTCCTTGTATACAATGTAATTACCTACCTGAAAAAGTAAATTAGAGAAGTCATGCAAAACCACAAAGTACATGATAGGAAGAGAGTTGTTGAGAAGTGGTTGTGTTTTAGTTGTAAAGGTTCAGCTTTATTTACATACATCCTTTCATGGTTCTTAGAAATACAAGATAAATTAAGAAGGGAAACTACAGTAGGCTGGAGCCAAAAATCTTCTGTCCATATCACCTTCCCGAGACACTGTAGAATGTATTTGCCCAGGAAGCAGAGGCTCTGGGGAGGCTGCTGTACGGCTGCCTTCACTCTAGGAGGGAAAAATCTGGATTCCAATCGTGACCTCTGTGCTGCTCCCTAGTTCGAGGTTCACGTCCCATCCTAAAGCAAACACATGAAATCAATTACACATCTGAATTCCAGGCAGGATCGTCTTAGCAGGGGATATTGCTGTGGCCAAGAAAACCTGGTTTACCACGGAGAGGTTTCTGCAGAGAACGTAAAGTCACATCAGTGAGATTGCTACATGCCACATGTCAGCAGAAGAATGCAAGCTGTGCGTTCAACTGGTCACGTGTGTCTGTGTGTGTGCACCTTCAGTGTGACTGTGTCTACTCTAGAAGACTGAAGTCTAGGACTAAGAAGACCCCAGATAGAGCAGGTGAAAGGGCCAATAATATACTGCCAGCTATTTGGAGGAGAAATGCAAGGATTCCAAATCTGAATCACATGCCGTTGGTCCCTAAAATACTGACTTCTCACTTATAATTCTCTGAACTCTGACCTTTCACCTGTTTTTGCAGAACTTGCTATGTTGGAATTGGCCAGGACTTCGGACCCTTCATCTCAAGACCTCCCACTTAAATTCAACCGAAGCTATTTTTATTTTTATTTTCATAAACTGAAAGGGAGAAAAATAAGCAGGCTTATTAAGAAGGTGTCTTCGTCAGTGTTCTGTGGCTATGAATAGACACTGGAGTCAGAGACACAACTCTTAGAAATGAAGACATTAAACTGGGCCTGGCTTACAGTTCAGAGGTTTAGTCCATTATTATAATTATGGCAGGAAGCATTGGGCAGCATCAAGGAAGACAGGTTGCTGGAAAAGGAGCTGAGAGTTCTACATCTGGACTGAAAGCAGAGAGAGAGAGAGAGAGAGAGAGAGAGAGAGAGAGAGAGAGAGAGAGAGAGAGAGAGAGAGAATGAATTTGAAACTGCAAAGCCCACCCCAGAGATTTATCACCTGCAACAAGGTCACACCTACTCCAACAAGGCCACACCTCCTAATCCCTGTCACATAGCCACACCTGATGACCAAGCTTCCAATCCTATGAGCCCATGGGGGCCATTCCTCCTCACAGCACCACAGGGGAACAGCGGGCTTCCCAGGTGAGGGGAGTGGCTCAAGGCACAGAGTGGCCAAGGTATCCATGTTTTAACAAGGAAATGGAACTTAGAAAAGGGCAGTACAACAGAAAACAGTCTAAAGCTACAGAGGTGGGAATGGTTACAAAATTTTCCATTTTAACCATTATTAAATGTTGAAATCTAAGGCATTAGTTACACGTATAATGTGTTCTGCACCTAACAGTACTATCTAATCAATGGACCCTCAAAAAAAAAAAAAAGTTTTTCCTTAGAGAACTGTTCTCCAGTGAGGATGGTAGCACACACAGTCTGTGCCAGAGGAGGCTGGGGAACACAGGATCCAGAGTCTGAGACCATAGTGCTAGACATGGCTCAGCCGTTAAGAACAACTTTCAGCTCTTGCAAAAGATGCAAGTTTAGTTCCTAAAGCCCACGTGGGGTGGCTCACAGTGATTGTAACGATATGATACCCTTTTCTAGCCCCACAGACACCTACATACACAAAGAGCACATAGACATATTCAAGTACACACACAATAAATAAATAAATAAATAAATAAGTCTTTCTAAAAATAAAAAATAAACACACACGTTTAAAAAAAAAAAAAAAAAAAAAAAAAAGAGTGAGTGTGAGCCCAGCTAGGCTACAGAGAGTTCTTTGTTTTGAAGGAAAATACAAAAGAAAAAAGAAAAAAAAAAACTGGAGGAAAGGGCACTCATATTGTTGATATTCATCCTCACCTCTAAAGGCTCTCTTTTGGTAATGTGATGGTTAATTTTGGGCTGTCATCTTGACAGGATCTAAAACAGCCTAGGAGACAAGGCTCTGGGCATAGCTGCGAGGGGGTTTCTTGACTGAGTTACTTGACATGGGGAGGTGCACCCTACTTATGGGGCACATCATTCCATGAGCTGGGCTCTCGGACTGGATCAAAAGGAGGATGTGAGCTGAGCTCTGGCATTCATCTCTCTGCTTCCTGACTGTAGGGTGTGAGCACTGCCTCACGCTCCTGCTGCCACGCCCTCAAACTGTGAGCCAGACTGAAGGCCTTTCTTTCTTTCTCCTCCTCCTCCTCCTCCTCCTCCTCCTGAGCCAGAATCAAGGCCTCCTCCTCATGAGCCAGACTGAAGCCCTCCTCCCTTTAAGTGGCTTTTGGCCAATATTTTGTCATCACAATCAGAAAAGTAACTAAGATGACAGTTTATGTAACTACATCTGCACAGTGCATCATACTCCCCAAACATGCCAAATGCCATTCTCAGTGCCAATCAAATATTGACAAGACTCTAAGATATTGGAACGTCTAAAGCTTCTCTGAGCCAGAGATTAAGATAGACATCTCGGAAAACTTTTTTATTCCATTTATTTATTTATTTATTTATTTATTTATTTATTTATTTATTGTGAATGTGTGCGTGCATGTGCGCATCCTTGCACCCATACACACATGCATATCACAGTGCACATGTGGAGGTCAGAAGACAGCATAAAGGAATTAGTTCTTTGCTACCCCTGTGTGAGTCCTGGGCATTTTACTCCACTGCTTTTAAATAAGAAGAAAATAGTGGTGAACCGATCTAGAAAGTAAAGCATTGTTTTTTCTTTAATTTTTGTAAAGTTTTTTTTGTTGTTGGAAAACAACTGTGGTAATGGATCATAATTTAGGCAAGAAGACCAATTTTCCAATTTCTGTAAGAGAATTTGAGCCTGTCTTCAGCTTGGTTTTTTGTTTTTGTTTTTTTTTTTTTCAGTTGTTCCTGGGAGTGCAGATCTGCTCTTAATAAAGAACCCAGGTCACGTGAAGCTAGTTCCTTGCCAAAAAGAATGCAGCCTCAAGTTGGCTACTCACCAACCTTATAAAATCTAGTTGCGAGAAACAGCATTATGAAAAGGACTTATAATCCGTTCTTTCCTCGAGAAGTTCCAATTGTCTTCCTCCGTCTTAAGATTTGGAGATAGTAAGCTGCCAACACACAGCACAGCTCTTTACCTCAAAGCAAAGACCCCAGACTTAAGAGAATCAGTGGGAGCATCCTTGACAAAGGGAGCTGAACATTTCCTTAATTTAACAGTTAACATGTTAGAAACATTTGTTTACTATAAACATTCATCCAGAAGAGGGGTGACCACAGGAATAGAAACTTTTAAATGTGTGTTTGTAGAAATGAATTGCAAGATCGTTGCAATTTAATCCCAACACTCCAAGTAGGAAGGATTCTAACGGAAACAATATTCTCTTGAATAACCAGAGAGTCATTAAAAATCAGGAAGAAAATATTTAAATTTCTATAATCAAATGAAAATTCAAACCCAGCTGACCAGAACCTTTCGGATACAGTCCAGGAAGTTAGAAGAGATAAAGTTATAACTATGTGAGCCTGATTTAAAAATCAGAAGGAACGGGATTTTTGTAGTTTTTTGTTTTCTTTTGCTTTCCCCCCCTAACAAATTAAATCAAGAGGACACAGAAAAATCAAATAGTTTAGTAATCACCAATGAGATCAAGTATGCATTAAGAAGATGCCCACTAACCAATCTGGCTTCATTCCACTGATACAAGATTGGTTTGACATTCATAAGAGATTTGAGGCAGAGACTTTAGAAGCATCTTACAACAAAGAAAAGCCTTAGTCTTAACATATTCATTGCCAAACTCTACCAATGAGAAAAACTAACACCAATGCTCCTAAACCTGTTTTATAAAATGGGACAGGGGGCTAGAGAGATAGCTCAGCAGTTAAGAGCACTGATGGCTCTTCCAGAGGTCAATTCCCAGCAACCACATGGTGGCTCACAACCATCTGTAATGGGATTCAGTGTCCTCTTCTGGTATGTCTGAAGACAGCTATAGTGTATTCATATACATAAAATAAATATGAGAAATATTTAAAAAATAAAATGGGACAGGAATGAATAGTCCCAAACTCATGCTATGAAGCCAGAATTACCCTGATACCAAAACTGGATCATAACAGAAAGAAAGAAAGAAGCAGAGGAGGCAGGAACTCCAATTTCCCAGATTAACAGAGATGTAAATAGTCCCATAGTATTCTGAAAAACCAAATTCAAGTATGCATTAAGAAGGTGCCCAATGACCAGTTTGGCTTCATTCCACAGATACAAGATTGGTTTGACGTTCATAAATCAAAATCTATAGTTCAGCACATGAATAGACTCAAGGATAGAAATTACAAGATCATTTCAATCAGTAAAGAAAAGAACCTTGGCAAAGTTCAATGTATATTTATGATAAAATCCCTGAAAAAGCTAGTAATTTCATGCGTATGTACTGCAAACCTATAGCTAACATTATATTGAATAAGAAGAGACTGTGTGTTTTCTCTAAAATATGGAATGACATAAGGGTGTGCCACTCTCTCTTCTCTTCCTCAAAGAACTCTTACAGCAATAGAGATAGACATGAGAGGGATAGAAACAGAAAAGGAAGAAGCCAAAAATGCCTGCTCACAGAGGACATGAGCTTATACTTAACAGCTTTAAAGGCTGCATCTGAAGTCTTAGACCTGATAAACAGTTTTAACCAAAGTAGTAAAATACAAAAGCAATACATAAAATTCAATAGCTTTCCTATGTGCCAATAACGATCTTACCAAGAGAGAAATGCCCCAGATTGTGGGTAATCCCATTCATCATAGGTTCGTAGGGGGAAAAAAAAATAACTTTGGAGTAAATATAACCAAGAAGGAAATTGAAAGATGTTACAATAAAAGACATTAATTAATGAAAGAACCTGAGGAGAGATGATGCTATAAGATAAATCTCCATATTCATGGATTGGCAGAATTAATACTATAAAAATGACTATATTATTAAAGGTGTCTACATATGGAATACAATCCCCATCAAAATCCCAATGACATTTTTCACAGATCTTGGAGGGTTGGGGGTAAATCCTAAAATTCAAATGAAATTAAAAAAAGAAACTGGATGGCCTAAGCCATCCTAAGCAATGCCAGCAGTTTCACAGTGCCTGATCTCAAATTATACTACAGAGCCATGGTGACACAGACAGCTTCATAGTGTCACACAACAGATATGTAGATACACAGAACAGAACAGAGGACCCAGGAATAAGCCCACATGCCTACAGCCACCTAACTTTTGACAAAGTTGTCAAATATATACATTGGAGAAAAGAAAGCCTCTTTTGTATGTGGTGCTGTTCAAATACCTGTTGAAGAATGAAACTAAATTCATTTCTCTCACCCCGTACCCTGCACAAAACAGATCTAAGGCCTTAATGTAAGATGGGGAACTTGGAAACTGCCAGGCCAGAACACTTACGAAATACAAGATAGGCAAAGGTTTTCTAAGGTGGCCCCAATCAGCACAGGACAAGACCCCAGGAAGTGATAAGCGGTGCTATTTGAAATGAAAAGGCTTCCAGGCGGTAAAGATGGTGGATCAGCAGAGTGCAGAGACAGCCTACCCAGTAGAAAGAAAATCTTCCCCACAGTGGATTAGCATCTAGATCATAAAAGGGCCGTAAAGATAAACATTATATCAGCAAGTCACCATCAGGCCAATGGATGAGCTCATTCACAAAACAATAGCTCTCCGAGAAGGACAACAGATGCTCAATAAATATTTGAGTTCTTAGCTTACCAAGAAAATGCAAATTACCCTGAGCTCCCAGGGACTAAACCACCAACCAAAGAATACACATGGAGGAACCTATGGCTCCAGCTGCATATGTAGCAAAGAGTGGCCTAGTTGGTCTTCAATGGGAGGAGAGGCCCTTGGTCCTGTGGAAGGTTCTATGCCCCATTGTAGGGGAACGCCAGGGCCAGGAAGCAGGAGTGGGTGGGTTGGTGAGCAGGGGGAGGCGGAGAGGGGATAGGGATTTTCGGAGGGGAAACCAGGAAAGAGGAATAACATTTGAAATGTAAATAAAGAAAATATCTAATAAAAAAAAAAGAAAATGCAAATTAAAATTGCTTTGAGAATCTATTACGGACAAGTCAAGAAAGCAGTGACAGTCAATGCAGGTGAAAACATGGAGAAAGAGGAATGTTTATTTTCTTTTAAAAAGTTGTAGTATTATTTAATGGGGGGGGGGGGTGCTTGAGGCCAGTGCCAGCCAAGGCTAGAAGAGAATTTCGGATCCCCTGTCACTGGAGTTATCCAGAGTCAGGAGTCACCAAGTGAGTGCTGGGAACTCAACTCAGATCCTCTGTATAACAGCACAGGCTCTCAATCAAGGGTCACTGCTCCAGGCTCTCTCTCTCTCTCTCTCTCTCTCTCTCTCTCTCTCTCTCTCTCTCTCTCTTTTTCCCCTGTGTTTTAGTTCACTGTTTAGATTGGCATCCAAGTGAGTTTTAAGGGCGGCATTGTCATACATATGTTTCATTAGAATTTGTTCTTGCACACTTCCCCTCCCCCACTACCATCCTAATGTAGTAGGCATGGAGGGATGGCTCAGCGGCAAGGAGCACTGGCTGCTCTTACCCAGGTTCTGTTCTCAGCACCCACATGGTGATTCACAACCATCTGTAACTCCAGTTCCTGAGTATCGGAGGGTCTTTTCTGGCCTCTCTGGGCACTGCACGTATGGTGTACATGAAGACAAAATGCCACACATATAATAAGTAAAATCTCAAAAAATAAAATTAAATTAAAATAAGGGATATATTTAAATCTCTCTCCTTATGCCCCCTCCCCTCTACCAGCAAGGCAAGAATGCACTCAGCCCTTCTCCAGCTGCCTTAAGGTCACACGGCAGGAGTCACACATTAACAGAGCCTCATTGTCCCACCCAGGGATAGAATGACCACTGTCACTTAGCTTAGATTGCACATGCCCCTCACGGTCCTGCCTCTGTCCCGTGTACTAAGCCTGCCTCCTCACATGCAGGACCTGCCCTTCCTCAGAGACCTATAAAACTGGATGCCTTACTTTGTCTAGTAGGAACTGGAATTCTTCAGCCCCATCCCTACCCTCACGATACCCTCTTGACTGAGGGACACAAGACTCAGCTCCTGTTTCTCACCTGCTCTAAAAATCTAACACCCCATATGAATACTTTATGAGCTACTTTGGGCAAAAAGGGTCAGGTATGCGGGTTTCTGTTACCTCCATGGTCATCAGAGTAACCATCTGCAGATGACAAAAAAAAAAAATTAGTTTGGTTCAACGTGACATTGGCAGGCATTAATTCAAACTTCAAAGTCTGACCCCAAGCACGTTATCTTAGGCATATTTAAGCACAGCATAATTGGATGAAAATTCTCCTGGTGACAACTAACTCAGTCCCACAGGCACAATAAGACTTATAAGACTTAAGATGCGACTACATCAGAACTCTTCTTAAAGTGTTCGTGACATATTTCATAAAGATGGGTTCTACGGACCGACTGCATGTGACACCTTGTGTAAAAATAGATTCTATAGATTGACAAGCTCATGATGGGGTCTGGGGGGGAGGAGCCCATGTGGTCTTAGCCACACAGAGAATGTGAAGGTCAGTGTGAAGGTCACTGGGCTATTAACCCCCTTCTGAGTGGATGACAGGTTATGTGTCCCTTCCTTTGAAGGAAGGAGCCTGTGTGTTTGACATTCCTGTGACCACAGTAATCTCAGTGCCTCTCACACTGGGACAGGTCAGAGAAACCTTTCTTCACGTGCTTTCCCGAATTCCTTCAACTTGAAATATTCAGTATGACAAGGTGCACTCTTTCCAGGAACATGCCTTGAGCATTCCTATGGCCTAACATCTGCCTGCCCCTTCTTACACACCTGAACCCTCTTGGACTTAAGTACCAAAAACCTGGGGGCATTGGTCTTCATTTCTGCCCCTCAGTTTCCACGGCGCCTGCCATATATAATAGGCAAGTCACCAACCTCAGGGGACTGATTTAGCCCCACACTTTTGCCCACCAGAGAAGGGCTTGGCTTGGTCTACTTAGCCTCCCTACCATTCGGCCCACTATGACGAGCTCAGTTTTGCCAGAAATGGCTGAGGTTTGGAATAAGGAGACAGACAAGAAAGGCGAAATGAGAAAGAAGAAAAAGTAAAAGATCTTTGGGAAGAAGCAAGACTTGGGCTGACACTCAGGAGGGAACATTTGTGAGGCCCCATAAAACAGGAGTAAACCGGAGAGGTCTTCAGAGGTGCCCATGCTCTGAGAGTAACGCAGGCAGAAGAGAGCCCCTAGATGTGGCTGGAAGCTCCCAGCTTGTGTTACTCTCAGCAAATTTTGGAAGCCCAAGACAGGAATTCCTATTTAATTCCTTCTGGTTGCTAGGTTGTGTCCCTTTAGCATGGCGCTTTTCTAGGGCTGGGCCATATGGGACATGGGGACTTACTTGGATTACACGTGAAGCATGCATTCACACGCCACGTTAACAGAGGATTCCCTCCAGACCTGTGTTTCATGGTACTCCGGGAGAACTCTCAATAAGCATGTTCAGGGGTTTGGTTGAGGCATAATCTGTTGCCTTTGCATGAGTCTGGGCATGTCTGATGAGGTGGAGACAAGAGGTCTCAAAACAAGACAATCTCCCTTGGAGAGATGACGGGTGAGGTGGGGGGCAAAAAAATGAACTTTCCAAAGCACACGGTGGGAGAGAACCCAGATGGCTCTCCTGATTATCTTAGAGGTTTGTGTGAGCCCTAACAAGAGCAACTACAAGAAGGAAAAAAAAAAATTTAAAAACGGGAAGAAAAAAAATAAACTGTTTTCCCAAGGGACCTGTGTAAGCACGGGGCTTCTAAAGCAGAACTCACCGCGTACCCAGCTGAGGAAACATCTCCCATGTCGTGCGGTTTGTTTCTAAGGGGCAGGGTCAACCGCAGAGCGTACGACTGTCCCTGATGCCTCCAAGTCGCAGCTCTGAGAGCAGCAGGCTGTACTAACGATGGGGAGCGGGCTCTGGACACATCCCCAGATAGGGGACTTTAAGCAGAAGCTCGTACCTTGGAGTGCGCATGTCTGCAGGGTCGCAGGAGGCGAACGGCATCATCTGTGAAGCTGGGCATCTGATAGCACAGACCTAACACCGTGTTCTGTTGATGCCAAAGGAGTGACAGTCTCTCTCTCTCTCTCTCTCTCTCTCTCTCTCTCTCTCTCTCTCTCTCTCTCTCTCTCGTCTTTAAAAACATATGACCAAGTGTGGTTTATCGTGGACAACATGTGCAAATGCAACGTTATAACCCAGCCACTGCTCAGACCACCACAATTTACAGCAGCTCGCTCCCTTCCACAGATGCCCACGGGCACTGGCACGCTGCTGAGGCACTGTGTGGGCCAGCATCTGTCACCTGGAAAGAGAATTTACATAAAAGCAGGTATTGTTAGCCACCTACACACACACACACACACACCACCCCTTCCCTACCTCCCACCTTGGAACTAGAGAGCCTGGATGCAGGGTTGTAATGTGAGACCTCCCGCAGCTTCAGAGAGGTATAAAGAGACCCCACTTCTGCCCACATCTCCGTTGCTGGGGCTAGAACTTCCCTTGTTTCCCTGGCCATGCTGTTGCCTGAGACTTTCCCTGCTGTCGTTTTTTGTTCACATCTCCAGGTACATAAGGACTGAAAGGTCTCTGCTGGCATTACAAGGAAGTAACAACACCGGTCTGGAGAAGAAGAATTACAAGTACTGTGACCAAATAAACCTCACAGCCATTAAGCTATCTGACTGCGCTGCTCTGTCCTATGCTGTGCCGTGCTGCTCTGCGCTGGGTTGGGCTGTGTTCTCTGTCGTGCACATCGATCCACATTACTGGAGCAGCATTGGCTGCCACATCAGCCTCCCACTGACCTTGGGCCACCAGTGGGAAGACTTCCAGTGTCCTGACCCCTAACTGACGACAGAGGTCACTTCTCTGGGTTCCAACGTTTTGGCTCTGCCTCTATCGGAGGGTTCCTTCTCCCCGCTCTACCTGAGTGAAGGGACCTGTGCCACCATCTTGAGCCCACGAGACTGAGGGGGCAGAGGCTCTGTCTCAGGTTGTATTTAGTGGACAGATTCTATTTCATTTTAAAGAGGATTTAAAGCAGCTAACTTGTTAGTGGTTAGAAACCCGAAGTTGTCCTGTTAGAAACAGTTCTTCATCTTCATCTGAAGGCTGCTAGTGGAAGACTGACTCCCAAGCAGCTAGGATGAGGGTCTTAAAGCCCATGCGTATGCCCATGCGCACAGAGACACACCTACTCCAACAAGCCCACACCTCCTGATAGTGCCACTCCCTGAGCCAAGCATATACAAACCATCGGGAAGAAACATACAAAACAGACCGGAAGAAAAATACAGCCTTTCCTGAAGCTGCACAAACGTGAACGTGTGCCTGTCTGAGGTAGCTTGTGAGCTCATTCCAGGAGTGTGTGCTGAGACAGTAACTCACTGTTTATAAAGAGTGAGGAAAGGGAGGGGTGAGCAGGCTGGGCAGGAGGAACCCTGTCCTCGGTGTTCCATGGAATCTGAGGTTGTGTTCTCTCATACAAAAAAAAAATAATTCCCTATTTATATCATTTGTTGCTGCTATTTTGCATTTTTATAGCATATATATATTATATGTATATATATATATTATATATATATTAAAGCCTCTTCTTAAAAGATGATCTAATATGGGATGATATCGATTGCTCTGTGATTAAGAGCACTGGCTGTTCATACTGATGACCCTAGGCACCAACACCCACATCAAGGCTTACAACCTCTGTGACTTCAGTTCCAGGAGACCCAACGCCCACTCCCAGCCTCCACGCACCAAGCATGCATATGGCACACATACATACATGGAGGCTAGCACTCATATACATAAAATAAAAATAAATCTTTTCAAAGATGATGTAATGTAGAGAACGGGGCTATTGTGTTTTGTTAGCAACAGAAAGTGCACACCCCTCAAACAATAGTTTATACCCACAATGCCTTTGGACTTCGCTGGCAGCTGGGTAAGAGAATTCTAGAGAAGAGATTCCCTACAACGAGTGCAATTATAATCCCTAAATCATGGATAGATAACCAGTTAAACTTAGCTCTTAAGAGTCTAAAAACAGGAAAAGTGCAAAGACTTCTATATTTTTTCCATTCTATATAAAATTGTAACTCTAAGAATCTATTCTCTTTCCATTTCTAGAAAAATCCAGCATAAAAGAAGAAAATGTAGGAAGCCACAGGTTTCACTTTTTTTTTGTTTTGTTTTCTCCTTTTTCCTTTTAAGAATTTCCCTATGCTCTTCTAAAAAGATTTATCTTGACTCTCACACCAACCACAGGAATCTGAAACTTGACCTGCTTCTGGTGGTCCATGAAGTAAAGTCTTTCAAACACCACTTGACAGATGTTGCAACGAAAAAGGTAACGCCCTCCCGTCTCCATTTCTAATTAGCAGGCAGCTCCTCTCCGTTTGCTGGACTTCCAACTGGACACAGGTACCTTGATAAATGTGGAGATGCAGAGATTTGAGCTGTGGTCAGACATTGCACAGGTGTCCTTCATAAATGTCAACGACCAAATTGACTGTTCCTCAGAGGTTGGTGTTTTCGGGGCTAAAGCCCTAGACGCATTCATCACAGAGGCAGGCTGGATGCCACGGCCCCAGAGCAGAGCCAAGCCAAGCGCACTTGGTTCCATTAAGATCTTGCAGCACATGGAGTAATCATGGGCTCTGAAATAGAAAGCAGCACATTAATGAAGAAAGTCACCATGGGAAGTGAAATCACAGACGTTTCTGAGCTCACAGAAGTCTAGGGAAGGACAGCAGCCATTTTCTCTGGACTTTTCTACGGCGAAAGGAAATCAAATTATTCCAGGAGGAAAATATGCTGTGGTTTTCCTTTCCGGGGAAAACACAATTTGCTCTCTTATTATGTTTGACTGGGGCTAGGATTTGACATTGTTGCCAGCCTGTCTGCTATTGTGAGTCTTGAATGAGCCTTTAAATAATGGCAAGTTAAAGTCCTGAGCAGACACAGAAAAGCCCAAAGGTTTTCTTTTTCAAGCTAATATGAATCATTCTTTTCAGTAGCTTGCGACGTTTCTATATAAACACGCACAGAAGAATTAATGATACTATACATAACATGAGGCATTTAAAACTTCATCTCCCTCATTAGGAAGTCTGGCTTTTAGGGGGCTGGAGGGATGCTAGGCCATTAAGAGCACTTGCTAATCCTACAGAAGGCTCCAGAAGGTTCCCAGGACACACAGAGAGTAGCTCACAATTGCCTGTAAATCTAGCTCCAGAGAACCCACAGTTCCCTTCTGGTCTCTGTGGGTACAGCATGCACAAGAAGCACATAAACAGTTTAGAAAAGTGAGTCTGTCCTTTAACTTGGATCTAAGCAAATGTTTATGATTTCAGGGTCCTCTCTGTTTCCATGACGACTCTCCACCTTCTCGTCATTCTTAATGCTTTCCAAACTAAATTCCTCGTTTCCTCTAAAGCACTTGGAATATGTCACTCATTAAAGTCATTTATCAAAGGGGCTAGAACGATGGCTCAAGAGTTAAGAGCTCTTGTTGTGCTTGTGAAAGACCCAAGTTCAATTTCCAGAACCCACTTGGTAACTCGCAACCATCCATAACTCCAGTTCTCAGGGGATCTGACACCTTCTGCCCACCTCCATGGGTACTATGTGTCCATATGGTGCACAAACATACCTAAAGACAAACACTTATGCACATAAAGTAATCCTTAAAAATTATCAAGAATACTCACTAAGAAATGAGGAAATTTATGCTAATATAGAGAATTCTACAACAAAGATGAATGATAGTTTAAGCTAAGCTGCTGCAACAAAGTCATCAAAAAGCGGTGGTTCCAACAAGATGAAATTTTATTTTATTTTCCTTCCATGGAACAATTCAGAGATACATGCTTAGCATGTACATGTACATGTACATGCTATATATCACCACTGAAGAATCAGATTCCTCGGATCTTTATATCCTGTGTCCCCCTACACACAGCTGGGACTAAGTCGGAAGCAGTCACCTTGGTTCCCAGTCACCTTGGTCACATAATTGTGGAAAGAACTTAGCGAGTATAATAACAGGCCAGATAACCCTGGGTCTAGCTAAATTCTAGATTTTTCTCTTAGCAAAAAGGAAATGATGTCTGGGAGTGCAGATTATATTAGAGCACTTGCATAGAATGCACAATGCCCTGGATGGGATCCCCAGAATCATCGAGAAAAACAAATTAAAGCCAAGCTTAGTGATGTATGCTTAGAATCACAGGAAGAAGGATCCTTAATTCTCTGACCAGCCTAAATCTGCCAGCAAGACCTTATCTAAAATAAATGAAGGGAACGAATGAACAAAGGAAGGAAGAAAGGAAAGGTTGGAGGGAGAGAGGGGTGTAAGCATAATGTTTTGTGCACCGTGTAAAGATTATCCTTGTATTATTCAAAGGCTGATGTCTCTGCCCCACATCTTGTCGCAATTCCAATGTGGCATTGTAATGCTTATTCTAAATATCTCCATTTTCAAGTTTCCATAAACATTTCTCCCCGATTATTCTCTGACTTGTCAATAAAAGCAGATGCTGATCAGCCAGTGTCAGAGCAGAAGAGAAAATAGGCTGGGATTCCACCAGCCAGAAGAAAGAGAGAGACAGAGAGAAGCAAGGGGGATTCACCATGAGGAAGGGGAAGGGGGCTCAGAGACATCGTGGGAGAACCCACCTGAAGCAGACACAGTCAGACCAATACAAAAAGGCAAGTATCTTGGGGATTGGGGCTGGAAGGTGGCCAGATTAGCTTAGAGGATTAGAATAGATCAATGACTGCCCGGCTACTATGTTATAAAGCTAAAGAAATAAATCTTATAGTCTCGGACTCATTCCTTTGGTAGCTAGCTGGGGATAGTGAAAAAACCTAGCCACATTTTTAAAAAAATATAGGGAAAAGGAGTGAGCGAGGAAGGGGAAGGGATGGATGGAGGAAGAGAGGGAAGGAGAGACAGGAAGGGAGAGGGATGGGTGGAGATCGGAGAATGAGGGACAATTGCAGTCTCTGCCAATGACAGGATAATGTGAAATGGGCTGAGTAAGCCATGAGATGCCATCGGGCTTGCTAATAAAAGGCCCGTACTCAACTAAGCTCAAGGAGCACTAAATTAAATAAAATTTAATGTCATTTTCTATAGGTGGACTTACTATACATAACACACTAATGAGTTTGGAGCATTCTTTGGTTTTCTGCATTTGTTGGGTGTGCATCTCAGTTTTAGATAACACAACTCCTGAGGTTAACACTTTGGAGAACACATTCCAGGGCACTGTTACGTGTAGAGAGCTCTTGGAATTTGGCAAGAATATTTGCAATGAGCCAGGACAAGGAAGTAGACTCAAAAAAAAATACAGCTGAGGAATGTGTTCCTTGCATCTTCGTCATCTTGATAAGTCCCTGGATACCGTGACCAGAGGACCTTTGTTTATGCCTTGCTTGTTTCTTGAATACTTTGTTTATGCCTTAGAACTGACCCTATGCTTTGTATGTACCTAGAATGGTATGAGAGCAGCTTGGAAAAAAATATACTTGCTTCAGTGCTTCCTGGAGTCATACTATAGTGTTGTCTAATTGTCTTTTCTTTCTTTATCCTCCCTCCCTCCCTCGAGACCCTGTTGACCAACTGAGCAGGCTTGATCAGTTGCTATAAGCAAAGTCACCAACTTAGTTATGTATCATAATTCACTCAGGTGGAGGAGAATGAAAACACTTTCATATTAACACACTGTATTCTTTAAAAACAGACCTAAAGACTGTGTTTCAACTCAGAGGCTACAGTGAACTTGACTCTTCTGTCAAAAAAAAAAAAAAAAGTCTTTTCTTTAAAAGGTAGAAAAATAAAAGAATAAATAAATATAAATGTTAGGCATGGCATATAGTGGAATCATCAACAAATTTCAGGGCAATCACACATAAAATCCTTGTCTGTGGGAGGAAATTCACAGGACCGTAAGACAAATAGCTTTAAAAGCAGAATAACTGTCAAGCATTGTTGGTGGTGCCAAATTATGTCCTTTAACACAGCTACAAAACCAGCTAACTGGAGGCTATTTTCGCAGTTCTATGCTTCTTGCTGGATACAGTGTCTTAGGGTTTTATTGACTATTAAGTCACTATGTTCATGGAAACTCTTTTTTTTTTTTTTCTGCCAGTTCCCCTGAAACTGGAGGTATAGACAGTTGTGAGCTGCCAGGTGAAGTTTGAGAGTGCTCTTAACGGCTACACCATCTCTACAGCCCCCATGGCAACTCTTACAAAGGAAACCATTTCATTGGAACTGCCTTAAACAGTTCAGGGGTTTAGGTGACCATAATGGCAGGAAGCATGGTGACACACAAGCAGGTGTGGTGCTGGAGAGGTAGCTGAGAATTCTACATCTGAATCAGCAGGCAGCAGGAAGAGAATATAAGCCGCTGGGCCTGGCTTGAGCTTCTGAAACCTCAAAGCCCACCCACAGTGATGAACTTCCTCCAGCAAGGCCACGCCTCCGATGGTGCTGCTCCCTGTGAGCCTATGGGAGCCATTTTCATTCACACCACCATAAGCAGTAAAGACTGAAGATGATTAATTCTGTTGACCTCTGTTCATGACTTGACCTGTTGACCTCTATTTGTCACTTTACCTACTGACTTTTGTTTGACAGGTCAAACAAACAAACAAACAAAACCATACCTAAGTCTAATTCACACATCAGATTAAAGTAGAGCGATCACTGGTGTTTACCTTTGTGAAATCCTAGGACTCTGGGTTACTGTCAGATCACCAGACAGACAGGGCTAGAAAGACGGCTCAGCAGTTAAGAGCACTTGCTGCTCTTGCAGAGGCCATGAATTAGGTTGCCAACCCCCACCTGGTGACTCACATGCACCAGTAACTCCAGTTCCAAGGGATCTGAGACCCTCATCTGGCCTCTGCTGGCATCTCCACTCACAGGCACATGCCCATACACAGAAATACACAGAGGTACTTCGTTAAAATTTTAAATAAATATTTTTAGATAAGAAATTAATGCTTAATTTTGCCTCCTGCACAGAGGATGTCATGAGCGACTCTAACCCTGATATGTGTTGTCTAGCCTCCGAAGCTTTCCGGAACCTTTGGGTAAACTTTCGTGACTCCCAACTCCTTTGATGCTGCCAGGTGAGGCTATATCAGTCTCCTGAGGCCACAGCTGCGGTGGCCTCTGTGTGCTTTTGACTCTGAACCAGGGAATATACTGTTCTAGGTGGCTGATCACTGAGTACGAAGCCCTCTCGGTTCTCGTTGTGCAGCCACTCTGCTGGGTGAATAAGAACATGCCCCGTAGGCTCATATATTTGAATGGCCAGTCATCGGTTTGGAGAATGTTTGTGAAGGATTAGGAGGTTTAGCCTTGTTCAAGGACGTGTGGTGCCTTCATCAGAATGGTCTTTGAGATTTCAAAACTCTATGCCAGGCTCTCTCTCTCTCTCTCTCTCTCTCTCTCTCTCTCTCTCTCTCTCTCTCTCTCTCTCTCTCTCTGCCTGCTGCCTGTGGAATACGATGTAAATCTCTCAGCTACTGCTCCAGCATCACGCTTGCATGCAGCCATCATGATCATGGACTAGGCCTCTGAGATTGTAAGCAGGGCCCCAGTTAAACTAAGCTTTCTTTTGTAAGAGTTGCCTTGGTTGTGCCGTCTCTTCACGCCAATGCGACTAAGACAGCCACTTTTCAAGTGAAAGTTTCTCAAGTGAATTTGCGCTGTTTACACGCTGGGACCCCGAAGGGTTACAGGCTTTTTCCTTCAGGGCATCTTTCCGACTGTCAGAGCTAAGTCAATGGCTTCTCTCTGGTATCACTAGTCCCTTTAACAATGCCAACCACTCTGTCTGCACTTGCCCTCTAAAGGGGTTTAACCAGGTACTGTCTCCCTTCCTCACCTAACTGCACATTCCGTCTATTCTGTCGCAGCTTTAACTGGGTATCTGCTTTTCTCCCCACCAAGCTGTATTTTCATGTCTTCTGGCCCTCCTTTCTCCTCTAAGTGGTGTAGATCTGGGTAAATGCAGCCAGTGAGAAGTGTGCCTTTGTCCAGCGGTGAATGAAAATGTCTTCCAACGAGCAGCTTAAGAGAGGAAGGGTTTGTTTGGGCTCTGTTTGAGAGTTCCAGGCCATCACTGGGGACAAGGTATAGGAACCGGAGCTTGAGGCTGCTATAAATCTCTGCAGAGCAAGAAATGGGAAGAAGAAATGCTGGTCCTTACCTATGGGACTTTAGACAAGTACACCTGGGTTCCCTTGTCTGGAACATACAAAGTATAAGGCCTGCCTCATATTTGAAGGAAATAAAATGAAAAAAAAAAAAAACAGAATACAAAGTGCCTATGACAATGGCTGTCACACGTAGGGACACAAATACATTTATCTCCATTCCTAACCAATTTTCCCAATCACAGTGGGTTCAGAACAAGGATGGTGGGGCAAACATACCTAAGCTTGCATCCTTGTTCTTCTGCGAGTCTGAACCAGCTATTTAATCTCTCTACACCTATATCTCCTCATCCATAAACTAGAATACTTTTCTATTAGATTGCTAAAATATTGCTGAAGATTTTAAAAGTAATAGAATAAAGGACACATATTTCACTAAACCTAAGACCCCATCCAGTTCAAATGCAGCCTGGTTTTAGAAATGTATGTGGAGAAGTGCTTATATTATTGAATTGATAAAATATGGTGGTAAGCCCTCGTTAAACACTATACTATGTTACTTCATATAACTTCTTACTGAGACGGCTTGTTTGGAGGTGCAGGGATATGGCTTACAAACATTGGAAAGGTCACCCTTTGTCCCAGAATGCCGAGTCAAGTTATATTGGCCACAATATAGGATAATAAATGTGCTATCGGGAGTGTGTGCCTTGTGCAAAGACATGAGAGCAGAAGTTATGTGAGGCCTGGCCACAGATTGCGTCGGGGTATGCGGAAGTCAGGATCTAAAGGGAAAGGCGGCTTCCAAATAACAGATTCATAAACAGGGGTTTGAAAGATGAGCGGGAGGTTTAATGGCTGGGAAATGACATTCCAGAAAGTGGAGGAAGGAACTGGAAAGCAACCTCCTGTGCTGAAGAGTATGGGGCTGCTCAGCCGGGCTGGAATGTGCACAGCCTTCATCCTGACTGAAGGAGCGCGCACAGACATGCGCAGAGGCCAGAGGAGAGGATCCTGACTGAGGGGTGCACACAGACATGCGCAGAGGCCAGAGTGCTCAGCCACGCAGAGACCAGAAGAGATGACACAAGCACAGAGGCCAGAGGAGAGGATCTCTCTGTATTCCCTGAGAGAGCAGCTTCTAGGCAGAGGAATTTATGTCCATTCAGGGAAGAATCATAAAGCAAATGTACCAAATCTCCCAACCCTGTAGGATAATGCAAAAAAAGATAGATAAAAATCTCTAAGGAAAAAAGAAAAATAGGTCTTGAGTCTATTTCTTAAAGAAAAATGTGCGCCAATCAGTGAGAAACTGACAAATTTGAGCGTCTTTTATGTTTCCAAGAGACTAAATCACAAACCTTCTGTATTTTAACCACATTTTACTTCTAGTTTAAATTTAGATATGTTTTTGCCTTTAATACGACCCCAATCTTTTGGATTTTTTTTCTTAAAAGAACTTTAGCACTCCGAGTACTATCCTGGTTTTGTTGTTGTTGTTGTTGTTATTTGTTTGTTTTTGCTTCTTGTTTTTTGTTGTTGTTTCTTGAGGGTGTGATCATTTGATTATGCTTGGCCCATAGGAGGTGTATGGCCTTGTTGGAGGAAGTGTGTCACTGTGGAGATAGACTTTGAGTCCTATGCTCTTCCACACCTCTGAACGTGTAAGCCACACAGTTAAACATGTTCCTTTATAAGAGTTGCCTTGGTCACAGTGTCTTCTCACAGCAATAAAACCCAAACTAAAACAGGGAGGGTGGGTTTGGGTTTGGTTTTTCAGTTTTTTGTTTTGTTTTATTTGGGGGGTTTGTGTTTTGTTTTGTGATGCTAATATGTCACTAAAATCCACCCTGAAGCACCACATCTCTTAGGAGTGTATTAAAACACACACATAGTCAACCTGAGATACAAAAATATCCATTAAATCAAAATTAAAATTCCATTAGAAATGCTAAGTATAGTATATTCGCGTATGAGGAAACAGTGACCCCCACCAGCTGTGTCACCCACAGAGCCTACCCGGAGTTCCCTCCATTGCAGTGCCCACATGCATTCCCCAGTCTTTCCTATGTGCCTACATGCACAGTGGCCCAGGCGAAGGGCCAATGGAAAATGGTGACTCCTAACACTGCCCACATTGACAAGGGCTCTGTGTGTTTTGTTGCCTTTTGAGACATGGTTTTTTTCATGGAGATCAGACTGACCTCAAACTCACCATGCCCCTGCCTTAGCTTCCTGAGTGCTGGGGCTATAAGTATTGCTGCTTCATTAGTTTTTAAATAGTAATGCTTGTTGCTATGCAGAAAAGGGTAGAGATGCACTCTGTGGAGGGCTCCACTAGTGAACCCAGCAGACATAAAACCTATACCTAAATCTTATGTTGTCCTCAGAGATAAACCATAGAACATTAAAAGCCATTTTAAAGCTCATTTGAGGGCCTGGAGAGATGGTTCATTTGTGAAGAACACTAGCTGCTCTTCTAGAGGATCCAAGTTCAATCCAAGAATCCAAGTTGGGCAGCTCACAAGCGCCTGTTACTCCAGCTCCAAGGGATTTTATACCCACTTATGGCCTCCACCTGTACCAGTTTGCATACTTGGATACACACACACACACACACACACACACACACACACACACATTGTGTTGGGAAGAATCTGTCAGTGCACTACTTGCATGCAATGCCTGAAGAGGCCAGAAGAGGGCAGCAAACACCATGGTGCTGAAGTTGCAGACACTTGTGAGCCACCAAGAAGGCGCTGAGAATCAAACACAGACCCTGTGCTAGAGCAGCCTGTGTGCTTATCCACTGAGCCATCCCTCCAACCCCCTACCTGGTGTTTCTTAATTATCTTTGACTCAAAAGAATTTTATGTCAGAAGAGAATTTATTTGGGATGGCATAATTCAGTTTGCTCCACCTTCCAATTAATTTTTTAAAAAAAATAAATCAAACAATAAAAGGAAGAGGAGTGGGCAGATAAGGAGAAAGAACTATCAAAGCCTGAGAATATGCCCTCTAAGCACATCCTAGAGGTGAGGTCTGTCCTGCAAAGACAGCCTTTGGGAAGCCCCTGACTCCAAGACACTAAACCAAATGATTTCCACACTGCAGCATCAGGCGTTCGAGTTGCTCCAGTGTGTTCCCTCGGGATCTTTCCCCAACCTTGAAACACGAACACTCCAAGGTTCTATAGTCACTGTGAGACTTGGGTGGGGCAAAGTGCGGATCAGGAAATATCAACTAAGGAAACAACTCTTCCTTCAAAGAAGTAAAAGGTGTGGTTTATTCTGAGGCAAAGTATGAGTGACCTTGACCTGGGAACAGTGACTTAGATCTCCCTAGCAACAGCACTCCCTTGAGGTAGGCTACTGTGAACACCTTTATAGTAACTAGAACAAGAATCAAGACAGTGTTCAAATACATTGCTGGGAACATCGAGCCATAGCAGGATGAACAACTCTGGGTTAGGCCTAAGGTGCTGCGCGACAACTCTCTTAGCCCTTTGGTTGATGGGAAACTAGGGTTTCTGTTGAGCTAATACACCCAAGTTTTTAATCTGTGTATCAGGATGTTAGGTCCGTCTTTGTCTATTAGTAATAGAATGCTAAATCCAAGGCAAAGTGGGAACAAGAAATGACTATTTAGTAGGTCAAAGATCACCCACCATAAATTATAGTTAGGCTTTGGACTTGCACTATTCCAACCTCTCCGTATCATTGACGTCTTCATCAGTCAATCAGCATTTGCTGACACTGCTTTTTTTTTTTTTTCTAGGAATTTTTTGTTCACAGAAGAACGATATTTAAAATGGAGACGGCCCTGGGCCCAGGGGACTGCTGGAATGTAGAGTCACAGCTTTCATACAGTCCTTGTCCAGTTAGAAGAAAAAAGTGCCTCCTTCCCCAGCCACTGGTCTGTTTCCCTGTCGTGATTTTGCTCTCACTTTCTTCTCTGCGGGAACTTCTTCAAATCCCAGGACCTTCTCCTCTGTCCTGCCTAAGAGGTTTCTTAGCCTTCCTGGGGGTAACAGTTAATGATTTGCAGCTTGACAACTTTCATTGCAGTCTATTTTAAGATAGGGAGATTTCTGTTATTACAGAAATAGAAGAGGAGAGAGAGAGAGAGAGAGAGAGAGAGAGAGAGAGAGAGAGAGAGAATATCACCTCTCATTACTCTCATTACTCCTTGCTGGAAGCTGGGTATGGGGGTTCCCTAAGTTCCCCTGGAGGGTAACAACAGCTCTAAATCTGAGCCCAGGAGGGCTGGAATGACAAGATTCCGAAGATATAACTGGTGCCAAGAAATTAGCAGAGAATCAGCAAAAACTAAACTCTCTCCATTGCCCAGTCAGTTTGAGACTGTTTCTTTTTCTTCATTTCTGGTGTCCTTAAAGAGAAAGGTTTACCCAGTTTGAACCTGACCCTTAATCTGCAGCTGTTGACTGCTAAACCGAATGCCAAAACCTTTTACTTCATCATCAAGAACAGGAGTGTGTGTGTTTGGAGGGGGATACTGGGTAACAGCTCAGTTGGTCCAGTGTTGCTACGCAGGAGTGGGAAGCTGAGGTGCGTCCCCAGTACTCACATCCTAAGCTGGGTGTGGTGGCTTGTACCCCACATCATAACATGGCGGTCACAGAGACAGCAGGATCCTGAGGGCTGACTGCCCAGCCAGCATAACCAAATTGGCGACCTCCAGACTCAGTGAAAGAGCCTGCCTCAGACAAACAAGGTGCACAGCATCTGAAAAGCACCCGGGTTTGGCCTCTGGTCTGTCCATGAACACACAGACAGGTCAAGGAAGCTGAAGAAAGAGCAGATTAAGCTGAGGAAATACTGGATTAAACAAACCCCAATTTTATTTGCCTTACCAGAGTCCCTGATATGATGGAACACTTGAGAGGGGGAATCTAGTTGGAGGAAGTTAAGACATTAGGGAGTTCCCTTGAAGGGGACGTTGGCACTCCAGCCCCTTGGTTTCTCTCCGGGACCATAAGGACTATGGGTGCCTCTGCCATGAGATTCTTGGCTCAAATCAGCAAGGCCAAGGTTTCAAGTCAAAACTCCAACTCTGTAAATTGGGCTGACCCCTCCCTTCTTGGTTGATCCTATCGGGTATTTTGCCACAGACCAGCTCGCTGTGTCCTTCAGAGCCAGTTCGATAACAGTCTCTTGATTTCACAGCATCTGAGCTGTCATCTTCTTGCACTTTCAGGATTCAAATAATAATTCAGCATTGGCCTTTACCTCCACCCCCAACTCCATGGCTCCGTGTTCTAAACTTTAAATAAGAAGGGGATTGCTGTCTTTGGTTCAGGTCAGCTTTCTTCACTTAACTTCAAAATATTTTTTCTTGTTTCCTTCCATTTCACAGAGATAAAGCCAGACACTTCTGTCTTGATTGCTTCTTTATTTCTGTGATAAGACAGACACCATGACCAAGGCAACTTATAAAAGAAAGTCCTCAACTCGGGGCTCATGGAACCTGAGGGTAGTAGAATCCATCAGTGTCACTGCAGGCAGCACATCGGCAGGCAGGGAGCACGTTAGCAGGCAGGCAGCATGGTGCTGGAGCAGCTGAGAGCTCACATCTTATCTACAAGCACAAGGAAGAGGGAGTTGACTGGGAAAAGGGTGGGTTTTTGAAAGCTCAAAGCATGCCCATGACACACCTCCTCCAACAAGGCCCTAATTCCTAATCCTTCCCAAACAGTTCCACCAAGCATTCAAATCTATGAGTTTTAAGGGCCATTCTCATTCAAGCCATGTGTAGATGTTGTGGTATATGTAGGTACAATCTTAAGGTACTGAGAATGGAATTAGCATAGGCTTTATTAGTTAAGAAACGGCACACACAAATGTTAACATGGGATAAAAAGACAGAGTTATGAACACAAATGGAACCACCGTGCCCAATAAATCAAGTAATAATATTTGATGGATCAAGGAGTTCTAGACTATTCTATTTGTGTATCTGATATACGTGAAATAAATATAGTATAATCAGAACTGGAGAGATGGCTTAGCAATTAATAACACTGGTTGCTCTTGCAGAAGACCCAGGATGACCCAGGATTGATTCCCAGCACCCACAAGGTGGCTCACAAATGTCTGTAACTCCAGTTCCAAAGGATCTGATGCCCTCTTCTGGCCTCCACAGGCACTAGGAATGCACATGGTGCACAGACATATGTGCAGGCACAATACCCATACACATGAAATAATTAGATATATACGATTTAAATCTGGCAATGTAGAACTTTGAGAAAATTAGACATTAGCTTTTATAAGGAAGCATTTAATGGGGGGGCTTACAGTTTCAGAAGGCTAGCTCATTATTACCATGGTGGGAAGCACGATGGCGCACAGACAGTCATGGTGCTGGAGAAATACATGAGAGTTCTATATCCTGATCCACAGGCAACAGACAAAGAAAGAGAACTTTTGAAACCTCAAAGCCCACGCCCAGAGACACACCTCCACCAAAAGGTCACATCTCCCAATCCTTCCCAAAAGTCCAACAGCTCTGGCCTAAGCATTCAAATATATGAGCCCATGACAATATTTTGCTTATTCACTCATTTGTCACAGACGTGGAATGTCTCCTATCTCCCACGGTGTGAGCCATGTTGCCATAGACATGGGAATACAGAAATTCCTCCCATATCATCCTGTTCATTCTTTTGAATGTTTGCTCTGTAGTGGAATTGGCAGGTCATGTGGAATTTCTAGTTTTAATGTTTTTAAAAAGTGTCCATTTAAATTAAATTTTAAAAAAGAGATACTCTGTTTCCATGTAAAATCTATGTATATATATTTACATGGAAACATAAATCTCTGGCTGCTCATCCTGAGTTCAGTTCCTAGCAACCATATGGTAGCTTGCACATATACACGCAGCAGAGCACTCATACGTTAAATAAATAAAAAATATAAATAAATAAATGAATGAATGAATGGATAAATAAATAAATAAATAAATAAATAAATAAATAAATAAATAAATAAAAAGTATCCATGCCATGCCAGAGACCCAGAACGGGGAAGGAGCCCGGGAATCTAGAGAGGTGGCTCTAGCTGAAACTCCTAGCAGTGGGGGATATGGAGCCTGGTGTGACTACCTCCTATAGCCATGCAGGACTCCCAGTGGAGGAGTAAGGACTTGAATTCACCCACAAAACCCAAAATGTATCCTGCCTACAAGATGTACAGGGACAACGATGGAGCAGAGATGGAGGGAAAGGCCAGTCAATGGCTAGCCCAACCTGAGACTCATTCCATGGTCAAGAACCAACCCCCAACACTGTTAATGATACTCTGTTAGGCTTGCAGACAGGAGGAGTCTAGCATGGCTCTCCTCTGAGAGGCTCCACCCAGCAGCCAATGGAAACAGGTACAGAAACCCACAGCCAAACATTGGACAGAGCTGGGGAAGGCTTGTGGAAGAGTTGGGGGAAGGATTGAGGGACCCAAAGAGGACAGGGGATCCACAGGAGGACTAATAGAGTCAACTAACCCAGAGACTGAACCACCAACCGAAGAGCAAGCATGGACTGGACCTAGACACACACACACACACACACACACACACACACACACACGCACGCACGCACGCACGCACGCACACACACACACACACACAAACGCACACATATGTAGCAGATATGCAGCTTGGTCCTCATGTGGGTACCCCAACAACTGGAGCAGGGGCTGTGCCTGACTCTTGCCCGCCTCCTGTAACTAGGCTTCCTCGTCTGACCTCAGTTGGAGAAGATATACCTAGTCCTGCAGTGAGTTGATGTGCCAGGGTCGGGGGATACCTTAGGAGGGCCTCCCCCTTCTCAGAGGAGAATATGAGGAGGGATGGGGGAGAGACTGTGTGAGGGGAGGACCAGGAAGAAGTGGGGCTGTGATCAGGATGTAAAGTAAATAAATATATTAATGAAAACAAAAGTGCCCATGCTTCTTTCCATAGATTCTGCACTATTTTATATTCCTATATAAAATCATCTATATAGGAATATAAAATCATCTATTCTCTGAACATCTTCACCACACTTTTTATGGACTTTTTGTTGTTGTTGTTGTAGTTGTTTTTGAAACAGGGTTTCTCTGTATAGCCCTGGCTGTCCTGGAACTCACTCTGTAGACCAGGCTGGCCTCAAACTCAGAAATCCGCCTGCCTCTGCCTCCCAAGTGCTGGGATTAAAGGCGTGTGCCACCGTCGCCCGGCTTATGGATTTTAATTAACGGTCATGCCAACAGGTATAAAACAGTATATTTAATTGTAAAAATCCCTGCACTGTTCAAATCATTCCATGGATGCCACTTTTCCCCACCAAATTCTCAATGAAATTTTTCTTCCAGAGATTATAGTATCCAGGTGTGGAGATACAGTTAAGAACTGGTTAAGAACACTAACTGCTCCAGCAGAGGACAGGAGTTCAGTTGCCAGCATTTACCTCCATAGGTACTGAATATACAGATATAGACAGACAGACAGACAGACAGACACACACACACACACACACACACACACACACACACAGACCTCCACGGGCATTATATGCATACACATATACACATATACAAATACATACACAACTTCATAAGTACCTGGACACATACATATAGACACATTCTAATAAAATGTAAATATTTACAATATTCTAAAATTCACATGTAACCACAAAAGAAACAGAATAGCCAAAGAAATTTGGGGGAAAAAAAGCTAAGATGTAGATATTATACATTGACTTCAAATTATCTTACATATAAGTTTAATAATTAAAACAGTGTGGTGTTGGCATAAAGATAGCAACGTATATCAGTAGAACAAATAGAGTCGGAATAAGTTTACAGACAGAAGGTCAACTAATCCGTGACAAGGGAGCCAAGAATATCAATGAAGATGAGGTAGTCTTCTCAACAAATGGTGCTGGGAAACTAAGGAGCCACAAACAAAAGAATGAAATCAGGTCTTATCTTCTACCATTAAAAGTCAACCCAAACACACTGACGACGTACATGAGGAGCCAGACATGGTGTAGCACCCCATAATCCCGACACTGGGGAGGCTGAGGCAGGAAGACGACACATCCAGGCCAGCCAGAGTTACATGACGAGACCTTTTCTCAAAAACAAGACAAAAATGTAAGAACAAGAGCCACATCTATAAAACTTGAAAGAAGAAAAGAGAAGCATATGGAAAGGCTTAGCAATAATTTCTCTGGCAAATGACATCAGACACAAAAACAGTAAAAAGTATGAATTAGTGCTTCAATGTCCAATGGAAAGGCTAAGCTGGCAGAGGAAGAGGTAAGCAGAATGAACAGGCAGCCCCGCAACTGGAGAAAATATTTGCAAGCTATGAATGTCATTAGATTCTGATTCCCAAATTTTATAACTGACATCCACAGCCTAAAAAAAAAAAAAAAGCAAAAATAACAATAAAACAAACAAAACAAAACGAACAAAAACACCTGTTTTAAAAGTTGGCCAAGAAGCCGAGCCGTGGTGGCGCACGCCTTTAATCCCAGCACTTGGGAGGCAGAGGCAGGCGGATTTCTGAGTTCGAGGCCAGCCTNGTCTACANAGTGAGTTCCAGGACAGCCAGGGCTACACAGAGAAACCCTGTCTCGGAAAAAAAACAAAAAAACAAAAAAACAAAAAACAAAAAACAAAAGTTGGCGAAGAGCCGGAGCAGGTATTTCTCCAAAGTTGTACATATCAATCAACATCATTGATTATGAAGGACATGTACTTCGTTTCTTAACCTACGTAATGATAGTCTGAGGAAATGGTCTGAAATGAAAGCCCAAAGTTGCAGGACTCAGCCGTGCATTGCCTGTCTTTGGCAAACTCTGCCCCCTGGTGGCTGTGATAGAAATTGATCTATCTTCAACAGCAGTGCATTGTGGGAAACAAACAGGAAAGCCTTTCTTTTGATCTTTTTGTTGTTTGTTCATCTTGTCCTGGGAATGGAACTTAGGGCTTCATGTGTGATAGGTAAATGCTCTACCTTTGAGCTATATCCCCAGCCATAAGATAACTTTTTAAAAATATAATATTTTTTACTGATTTTTTGGAAATTTTACATCGTGCACCCAGATCACCCTTATTCCCCAGTCCTTCCAGGTCTGCCTACCAACTCTTGTGGTGTCCCGCGACTTAAAAAAAAAAAAAAAAAAAAAGTCCAATTTGTGCTGTCCATATAGTCACTTGAGCGTGGCCAAACTCTCGATGGCCAGTCCCTTAAAGAAAAGTGAGTCTTCCCTCATCTGCACTCCTCCCAGTAGCCATCTATTGTAAAGAGCTATATTTCAGCACTCTTGTCACAATTTTTTAGATCTCTCTGCAATGACTTCCTGTCCAGGTTGTTACTTTTTTTGTGGGGTTGTCACAGAAGTGTCCTTCGGTGTCATTCCTTGTCATCTGTGAGTCCACAGTTATCGATACCACCGCAGAAGGAGCTTCCGTGTCCATTACGGCAGCAGGACTGCAGATCATGAACTTGTTCTTGGTTTCTGGTGACAGCAGGGACTACGGGCATCCATCAGGCATCAGTGCAAGCCACGGACCTCAGCATACTCTCCAGTGACAGTAGAGGCCACAGACACTAACACAGTCCCCAGCAGCCGCCCAGCCCATGGAGAACGTGGCTTTAGGAGGTAGTACAGATTATGCCTATAGCATGGACTTCAGCAGTCACACAGGCCGTAGACATCAACACAGCCCCCAGCTGCAGAAAGATCCAGGCAATGGCCACATGGTAGCATCATGGCCCACGGACACCAACATAGCTTCAGGAGGCGGCCCCACTTGGCAGGCTCTTACAGGCAGCTGTCCCACACCAAGATAGGGTTTTTTTGTTGTTGTTTTTGTTTGTTTTTAAATTTGGTGTGTGTGTGTGTGTGTGTGTGTGTGTGTGTGTGTGTGTAGTGTGTAGTGTGTAGCGTGTAGTGTGTGTGCACATGCGCGCGTGCAGATGTTCTTCAGGGACAGAAAGTGTGTGTGTTTGTGTATGTGTGTGTATCCCCAGGGCCAGAAGACAGTGCAGGAGCCTCTGTAACTGGATTTAAGCAGCCCAATGAGGTCGCAAGGAACTGAACTGGGGTCCTCTGCAAGGGCAGAAAGAGCTCTTGACAACTGAGCCATCTCTTCAACTGCTCAATACCAGCGGTTTACTGCGGACCTCCTCATCTCCCCGCAAGTGTTTCTTACTTGCTTTTATCAGCTGACTGACGTAAACAATACAGGAGATCCCAGGGCGCTGCCAATCACCCCGAGACACTGCAGCATGTGCTCTGGGTTTGCTTTTCTCTCTTCTCAGGATCACCAGGATAGGTAGACTACTCATGTCTGTGGCGGTTTGAATCGGCTTGGCCCGTGGGAAGTGGCACTATTAGGAGGTATGGCCTTGTTGGAGGAAGTGCGTCACTGTGTAGGCGGGCTCTGAGGACTACTATTGCTCAAGCTTCTCCCAGTGCGGAAGAGAGAGTCTCCCGGCTGCCTTCAGATCAACAGGTAGAACTCTCAGCTCCTTATCTAGCACCATATCTGCCTGGACGCTGCCTCTGAAACTGTAAGCCAGCCCCAATTAAATGTTGTCCTTTGTAAAGATTGCCTTGTAAGATATGATTTTTCAAAAAGGAAAAAAAAAGCATAAAATGTGCCTTTTTAAGAGTCTATTCCATTGCCATAAAATATTTCTATTGCCATGCTACCCTGAAAGAATTAATTTTGTTTCTGTTTTTCTTTATTGAAAAAGACTTATTTTATAAATAAAAGTAAATCATTTAGAACCCTTATAAACAGAAAGGGATAGTGAAAACAGAAGTAAAATAGTAGCCTAAAATCCAGAAATGTTACTGAGTAGATACAACTTGAGATCATCCGGCTCTCCACAGTCCTGGATTTCATGAGAACATCTCATGGCAGCACATCTCTGACCACGCTTCTCTTCCCCAGCCTCTCATCTCTGACCACGCTCTTCCCTCCCCTGTCTCATTAGTCACCTTCATGCCTTCAGAGGACTCTCTTCATATTTTCATGATGTGTGTGTAATTTTATACACCACGCTAAAATCTAGGGCCCACAAACAAGAGAAAGCATTTGATATTTGTCTCTCATGCTGTGAACTGAATTCCAACACTGGCCACAAGAGGGGGGGGGGAAAGAAAAAGAAAAAGAAAAAGAAAAAGAAAAAGAAAAAGAAAAAGAAATGGGCCTATGTTACTAGATAGCTTTATATCAGCTTGACACAAAGTACCGTCATCTGAGAGGACAGAATCTCAGCTGAGAAAATGTTTCTATAAGCAGGCAAGCAGTGCCTGGCAAACACAGAAGTGGATGCTCACAGTCAGCTACTGGATGGAACACAGGGCCCCCAATGGAGGAGCTAGAGGAATTATCCAAGGAGCTGGAGAGGTCTGCAACCCTATAGGTGGAACAACAATATGAACTAACCAGTACCCCCAGAGCTCATGTCTCTAGCTGCATATGTAGCAGAAGATGGCCT
>NC_034593.1:34719705-34723025 GCF_900095145.1 Mus pahari
GGAGGAGGAGGAGGAGGAGGAGGCAAGCTTGTAAAGCATTTTCTTAATTAGTGATTGATGGGGTGGGGGCTGCTCAGCCCCTCGTGGGTAGTGCCACCCCTGCATTGGTGGTCCTGGATTCTATAAGAAAGCTGGTTGAACAGGCATGAGGAGCAAGCCAGTAAATAATACCCCTCTGTGGCCTCTGCATCAGGCTATGCATCTGAGTTCCTGCCCTGCTTGAGTTCCTGCCTTGACTTCTTTCCATGATGATCAGTGAGGTGGTAGCACAGACCATGGGCATCTGCATAGACTCACAGTTGAGAAAGAGGGGCATAGAAGGCTTCTGTGACAACCCCCACTCCCATCCTAACCCCAAAAGTAACAGCTCGGTCAGGAAGTCATTGAAGAGAACTTTTTAAAATTGTGATAAGGATACTGAAGTGTACTTCGTATCCCTATTCATAAAAGCAATACTAGATGGCTACTAGTGGGAGTGAGGGGCAGGAGGAAGGACTCCATTTTCTCTAAGAGGCTGGCTACCAGGAGAGCGACCCTGCTCTAGTGACTGTATGGACAACACAGATTGGGCTTGGTTTGTTGTTGTTGTTGTTGTTGTTGTTGTTGCTGCTGCTGCTGCTGTTGTTGTTTTGTTTGGTTTTGGGTTTTTTTCCATTTTTTCAGGGCGAGGCCACTTGGGTGGGGAAGCAGACCTGGGGAGTACTGAGGAGAGGGAGTGATCAGGGTGTACAATGTAAAATCTCCAAATAATCAATAAACATATTATGTTAAAGATAAAGGAAAGGGGGTATCTCACAGACAGGCCACATGCCAGTCCAGTAGAGACCATCTCTCAGGTGGGTCTCATTCCCAAGTGTGACAAGTTGATAACTTAACTATGGCAGGAACTATGAGCATTACTATATTCTTTATCCTTTTTTTTACTATAAAATATTAAAAAGTGATATCTTTTTAGGTGTTTGTTTCATTTTTCTGATTAAAAATAAAGTGTTTTGCATATGTATTGCCATCCACACATCTCCATTTGTGGATAATGTTAGCTTTGGGGCCATTTTGCTATTAGTAAGTTTATCTTTCTCCTAGGAATTCATAAGAGGAACTTTTAAAATGAATTATATTTTTATTTTACTTTTGTTTGGAAATTTTCTTTTCCTTAACAATCTTTTCCATTAAAGCCGGACCATAAAAACAAGACTTAGTATTTCAGTAATGTCTACAAAGAAAACAAAAATTCAAATTCTTGAGTCTGAGCTCTAAAACAGTTACTTGATAGCCACAGTTGAGATGATAATCTCTGAAGTCATAAGACCACTGAATGAAAAAGTCAGGTTCTAAGCCAGGAAAATATTAAGAGCCCAAACCTGACACATTTACTACATAAAGTTTATACTCGGTGGAATTAAAGAAAATGAAAGATAATAAAAGGGCCAATTCTCATTCAAAGTAAAGTACATAAAAGTCACTGGGTATCTGACATTCGAACAGATTTGAAGATCTGATTGCAAAACACTAGAATTTCTATGTGTGAATTCAGTGCGGATGCTGCCTGACATGCGTACTGGGTCTCGCACGTCGGATGTGAGAATTCAGAACAGAAGGGAAATGCCTACTGAACTATTTCAGCTAATTCCAAGAGTGGAGACCTTGGCCTTCTTCTACAAGATGAAACCCAAGAAAGTATGGAGTCTCATCTGAAGTCCCCAGACCCAGAAAGATGTCAGAATATCTAACCATAAAATGGGCCCACAAGAGTCAATTACCTTCTTACAGCCAAAGAAATCGCTGTGCAGCTCAGGGGGATCTGGTCAAAGCCACGCCTTCCTCAGACAGCGTACGGACTGCATGAACAACAAGCTGTGACGAATGCAAAACCAGCAGAGACTATAAATGTCAGCAGGTGTAGTGAGTTATAGACTGCAAAGGAAGGTCTCATGTCAGCTGACATACACACCCTAGTGTGAAACACCCAAGGACCAGACTTTTTTCCTTCTACCTGTGCCAAGAACCTGGCCAGTCACCTAGAACACAGATTCCCACTGTGGAGGTTTGAACGAGAATGACCCCCCGCAGGCTCATAGATTTGAATGCTTAGTCACTTGGGAGTGGCACTGTTTGAAAGGATTATGAGGTGTGGCCTTGTCGGAGGACAGGCAGACCTGGGATAACTTGTGTAAATATTAAACTTCAATATGGGATAAAACAGCATCTGAAGTCGCCATAAGAAAACTAATGCTTCTCAGAATTGGTTGGAACAGTTGCTTAGGTCCTTGAGAAGAGATAAAATTTGACCCATACCCCTCCAAAGATCTGTGCCCCCCACCTCTATGTCCTCCAAGTGAGAAAGAAAGAAAGAAAGAAAGAAAGAAAGAAAGAAAGAAAGAAAGAAAGAAAGAAAGAAAGAAAGAAAGAAAGAAAGAAAGAAAGAAAGAGAGGTAAAATGAGCTAGGTATGGCCGCTTGTGCCTGGAATCCCAAGAGAAGAAGCCGGAGGCCAACCTTGGCTACATGACAAGTTTGAGGCCACCTCTGCTTCATAATCTACTCTCCACAGCCATCCGAATGCTTGGATTATAGGCAGGCACCACCAGGACAAAGCAGTTGAAGTCACCTCCCGACGTGTGATGTGGAGCCCAGGCTCTGGCAAACACCTTACCACAAAATCCACCTCAGCATGTAAATCCCTAAGTAAGCGTTTCACGGGTTTCAATCGCTCTTTCTGCAAGGTATGCACCAGTGCTAAGACTTAAAACGGCTCCTAAAATGGAAACAAAGTAGTAAATTGTTTGACAGAGAAATGGCCAGGTTCCAGCGAAGGCAGCCGTGGGGCTGTGGTGAGAGTAGAAAGATGCTTGTGGTCAAAGCCCAGCGTTCACATAGAGGAGGAAGTCGGCTTTGCAATCTGAGGCTGAAGACTGGAAACATCTTAACTTGACATTAGTAATATAGACCTACCACATGTATAATAGTAATGCTGTGTAAACCCCTCCCACTTTGTCCGTTCACATATCAACGCTGCTCTACAAGCAACAAAGGGGCATCAGACGCAATGTTCAGGAAGGGACACTTGCCCAATACGGTATGGGTTCCCACGAAGTACATCCTTCCCCATCAGTCTGATAATCAACACGAAGAGAATGTCATCACAAAAGTGTGCTTTACATGATAAAACTTATCTTTCGGAATAATCCCCCTGGCACAAAATTAGCTCCTTCTCCAGAAAGTGGCCCAGAATTTATGTTACAGGCCTGCAGAGCACAGAGCATTGTCAGGGAGAGCAAAACGTCTAATGTATGTTTTCTGTCACTGTGCTGTTTGACAAAA